>NC_137032.1:16283280-16375780 GCF_032717465.1 Coenobita brevimanus
CACCAAGTAGGCTACTACTGACACCAGCTAGGTCACTACTGACACCAGGTAGGCTATTACTGACACCAGATAGGCTACTACTGACACCAGCTAGGTCACTACTGACACCAGGTAGGCTACTACTGACACCAGGTAGGCTACTACTGACACCAGGTAGGCTACTACTGACACCAGGTAGGCTACTACTGACACCAGGTAGGCTACTCCTGACACCAGGTACTACTGACACCAGGTAGGCTACTACTGACACCAGGTTCTACTGACACCAGGTATACAGACAACAGGTAGGCCACTACTGACACCAGGTATACTGACATCAGGTAGGCTACTACTGACACCAAGTACTACTGACACCAAGTACTACTGACACCAAGTACTACTGACATCAGGTAGGCTACTGCTGACACCAGCTAGGTCACTATTGACACCAGGTAGGCTACTACTGACACCAGGTACTACTGACACAAGGTAGGCTACTACTGACACCAGGTAGGCTACTACTGACACCAGGTAGGCTACTACTGACACAAGGTAGGTCACTACTGCCACCAGGTACTACTGACACCAGGTAGGACACTACTGACACTAGGTAGCGACTACTGACACCAGGTGCTACTGACACCAGGTGCTACTGACACCAGGTACTACTGACACCAGGTACTACTGACACTAGGTGCTACTGACACCACATGCTACTGACACCAGGTCCTACTGACACCACGTGCTACTGACACCACATGCTGCTGACACCAGGTACTACTGACACAAGGTGCTACTGACACCAGGTACTACTGACACAAGGTAGGTCACTACTGCCACCAGGTACTACTGACACCAGGTAGGACACTACTGACACTAGGTAGTGACTACTGACACCAGGTACTACTGACACCAGGTGCTACTGACACCAGGTGCTACTGACACCACATGCTACTGACACCACATGCAACTGACACCACATGCTACTGACACCACATGCAACTGACACTACATGCTGCTGACACCAGGTACTACTGACACCAGGTGCTGCTGACACCAGGTGCTACTGACACCAGGTGCTACTGACACCAGGTGCTACTGACACCAGGTTCTAGTGACACCAGATGCTAGTGACACCAGGTGCTACTGACACCAGGTACTACTGACACCACACACTAGTGACTCCAGGTACCACTGACACCAGATGCTAGTGACACCAGGTACTACTGACACCAGATGCTAGTGACACAAGGTACTACTGACACCAGGTACTACTGACACCACACGCTAGTGACTCCAGGTACTACTGACACCAGATGCTAGTGACACCAGGTACTACTGACACCAGATGCTAGTGACACCAGGTGCTACTGACACCAGGTACTACTGACACCACATGCTAGTAACACCAGGTACTACTGACACCAGGTACTGTTACTGATGGCAAGGTAAATATAGTTCGTATATATTAACTTCCACATTTCCTCATTCACTTTAACCCGCCCCGTCCCGTCGACGTATGGGTACGTTGCAATGATTTCCCGGCGACGTACCGGTACGTCGTGCAATTCCAATGTGCATAATTTCGACAATTTTCAAATTTCACGCTTCATTTGCGGTACGTATCCTCACATGACCTTCCCCTACCTGCCACCAGGCAGGGACACTCGGCGACCCCGCGTGACACGCGCTAACCTGCCACTCGTCCACTCACCTGGTAGCAACGGTCCTGCTCAGACATGGCTAAGAGAGGTCTCTCAGACAGCGAAATTCAAGCCACCCTGGACACCTTTACAGGCGACAGTGATTCCCCACTGGAAGACTAGGTTTTGGATAAGGATTATGTGCAGCCAGAGGAGGAAGAAACCACCAGCAGTGACGAGGAAGTTCCATCTCCCAGGAAGCGGCAGTACGTGACTTACTGTGCTGCTAGAGAGGGGCAGCAGGCAAAGAAGGCACGTGCAACATCCTATCCCTATCCCCAACGTGATTTGGAACCAGAATTCGAGGACGAGGACGATGACAATGACGGAGCCGTGGGACTTGCTGCCACGTGGTATGGATGTGAGGTCATAACTCATCGTGGCCCAGAGCTCACACCACGTCGTACGAGCAGGTATGGGCCTAGCATTTTGTTTGGGGAGTTAGGAAGTGAAGTGGAGGGAGTGGGGAGTGAAAGGGAAAGTGCAGGGAGGATTAGGGAAAGTGAGAGTGACGTGAGTGAGTCATTGTTCTCCCTACGTAGTGTGAGGCGGCGTAGTGGATCACGTGGGCCAGTGCGGGTGCGTTCATTATCACGTGGGGTTGCGAGGGAGGGGGAAGGTGGGGAGGAACCACTCCCAAGCACGTCTTATGCTCCCCAATATCCCCTAACACGTGGTAGAGCTAGGGTGCGTGAGAAAGCACTTGGTGTTGTCATGGAGGGGGAAGGTGGGGAGGAACCACTCCCCAGCATGTCTTCTGCTCCCCAATATTCCCCTATTTCATCCCCACAGCCCCCTAATGTTCCTCAAGGCCATAAGGGTAAGGGAAAGGGAAAGGGTAAAGGCAAAGGGAAGAGGAGTGACAGTGGGGAAGCCCTCCGCACTCCTTCTCCCCCACCTCCCTAACCAGGATCTCCTCCCCACCCAGACGAAGGCGGTGATGGGGATGATGGGGACGAGGGATTTGTGGCGTGGAATTCGGAGGATGGGAGTGATTTTTCTCCCCTCATTCACCCCTTCACTGAGCAGGGGCACTCTGGCTGCATTGCTCCAGGAATTCACTGTAATTCCACCAGGTTGGATTTTTTCCACCTGTTTTTTAGTGAGGCATTTGTGGAGCAGATTGTATACCATACCAACCTGTTTGCAAGCACCCAGCGCCTAGAGAGTGAAAGATTGGGAACAAGGAGTAGGCATTCTATCATCTATGATTACCCTGTCTCCCTTCCAGAAATGTTCTTATTTTTTGCCCTGGTCCTTTTGATGGGTATTATACGAAAAAACAGAATTCCTGCTTACTGGACTAGGGACCCTGTTATGTTTACCCCAATATTTGGTCAAGTGATGAGCCGTAATCGGTTTCAACAAATTCTAAGTCGCCTCCATTTCTATGATGCTCATGATCCTGCAAATGCAAACAACACTGATAAAATGAGGCGAATTAGGTCGATCTTTGATCACCTCAGGCAAACCTTTCGTTCCTCATTCTATCCCTATAGAGACCTCGTCATAGATGAGTCTCGTGTTGTGGAGAGGCAATATTTCATTTAGGCAGTATATACCCAGCAAAAGGCACCGTTTTGGGTTCAAGATCTTTGTTATGTGCGACTGTAGGACTGGATACGTGCAAGACATAGTCTTGTACACCGGTGCACAGACAGACATAATAGAAGATCGAAGTATTGTACTGTCGGGAGCAGTGGTAAAGACGATGATAGAAGACTACCTTCATCGTGGTCACGTCCTCTACCTGGACAATTGGTACACTAGCCCTCTCCTCGCTCGTTATCTTCACACACATGAAAGTGGAGTCTGTGGAACAGTGAAGGTGAACCGGCGTCACATGGCCAAGGTAGGGCGGAAACTTGCAAGGAATGAGGTTGTCTTCTTCAAAGCCAACAACATCCTTGCAACTATGTGGAATCACAATAGAGAGGTAAGCCTATTGTCAACGGTTCACTGTCCCTTGATGCACCGTACTGATTCAGTTGATTACCGTAGCGAGAAGAGGCGTCGTATTTGGAAACCTGAGTGTCATGGATTATAATATAAACATGCGCCTCGTGGACCAATCAGACTCCATGATATCGACGGTAGAGTGTGCCAGGACTACGATGAAGTGGTATAAGAAACTGTTCTTTCACTTGCTAGATATCACTGCTCTGAATTGCCACCACCTTCACGCCATGACAGCAGGAGTTCAGGAAACATTTGAAGGGTTTGTGAGGGAGCTCACAAGAGAAATCTTTGCACGGTATGCTGTTGAAAGGCCCCAACATCGCACCCGCACTGCCCCTATTGCACAAACTCCCCTGAGAATATCCGGCTGCCATTTCCCCACTCCTATCCCTCCCCAGCCAAACAGACCTAGGCCCCAACGCAGGTGTCACGTGTGCAGTAATTCCCAGGTGAGACTCACGACACAGAGGAAGGACACCCGCTATGAGTGCGTGCAGTGTGACGTAGGTCTCTGTATTCACCCATGTTTCAGCAAATATCACACGTTGATGCAATTCTAATATGGTGTGAATGCGAAAGGACGCTGAAATTATGAGGTAAATGCGACAGACAGACGCTCAGTGAAATTATCAGTCATGTTGATCTCCAAATATTAGTATAAAGTGCATACGGGTATAACATAAGTGAAAAAATTGTATGTAAGTGTATAAATATGCCGTAAGTGGAAACATACATAGCGAGGGTTTTATGATGCGATATTCTGTCGCTCAGGGCAATAAATACGGCCCGTAATTATATCATTATTATTATTGGAAATGCTTACGGGTATAATATAAGTTCAAGTTATTGTAAGTGCTGAAATATATTCTAAGTCAAATATTCATAGCGTGTGTATAGAGATGCGATATCCTGACGCTCAGTTGAATGAATAAGGCACGTAATAGTGAAAATAAAAGTCAGCAAGTGGTAAAGTGTGTAATATATGTGAAGAATTAGTATATAAGTGTGTGAGTATTATGTTGGTCGAAACATTCATTGCGAGGGTATTTTCATGCGATATTCTCACGCTCACTTGAATAAATAATGCCAGTAAGTATGTACAGTGCAGTATAGGGGTGTAAACGTGTGTAATGTAAGTGGGAAATTATAATTGGAGTGAATAAATAAAGTAGATGATGAAACACGAGTGTTTGAGATCGTGTTTGCTACGTGAATATGCGCTAGCATATCGCTAAATGCCCTCGTAATGAATGAAAATAATTGAAAACATTTACAGTGGTTGAGGAAAGGTTCTATGTAAAGGGAAAAATAATAGGAAAGTGATAAAACAATTGGGTATGTTGACATACGAGTCATAGCGAGTGCGCTTACTAAGCTGATGTGCGCTAGACTTATGCTGCATGTCATCATAATGAATGAAAACATCTGAAAACACTTACAAACAGTTGTAATTGGTAAAATGTCATTGAAACAGAAGTATACAAGTAGGAAAAATGATAGGTTGACTGATACAAGAAACTTAGCATATAGCATGTTACGACTCGGACCAAACTCGCTATGCTCGCGATGGTACAATGCTTATTTTTCATATACATGTGTCTGAAATCCATTATATTGTTACTGTTATTGTTTATTAGTTCAAATTCAATAAATATAGAGGTGTTGTGTGTTGTTTCTCCCAGTATTCCTTACCATAGAAAACGTGAGCGCATATCACGTCCATAATAGAACACGACACCTGGATCGGGGGACCTCACCTGTATGGACCACTTATAGACCGCGGGAAGCCCTTTCTATGTGATTTTCCTTCGTTTCTCAACCTAAGCGGAAGTTTTAGCCAAAAAAATTTTTTTCCAAAAAGGCTCGAGACTGGGGGATGTCGGAGATGCGGAAAACCTCGGGACGTGACGGGTTAAGCAATGAGAAAGTTATGCACACTAGATTTACCAGGACATCAGAACTAAGGGAGTGAAAGGGGGTTGTGAAGATGTGGATGTGCTTGACAGCATTAGGAAGGGCTCACTCAAATAAAATGCTGCCTTTACATTGATGGTCAATGGTTTCACATTAACAGCTGTTGCGTATCGCTTTTTTTTTTTTTTTTTTTTTTCGCTAATAGCATTGAACGAACTGTTTACTTTATATTTTGCCTAAAGTTTTCTTCCTGTCCTATGAGTAGAATTATTAGCCATATACAACTCTGAGTTTTTATTTGAGAATATTTTCATTCGTTTCTTCACTCTTTCAAAATGTAGAAACGAAGGTTGTATAGTTTTTTTTTTTTTTTTTTAATAACATGTACCTTGTCATGGCTTGGCCATTTGGAGAGACTGACCAGGAGAGTGTGGAGGGGCAGAACAACACTAAAGAAATGGAGGGAAATTGAGCCGATTTATTTATGACCACCCCTTCACTGGTATTAAAGCGTACGGCTATAGGCACACAATTTTAATATGACAAAGCTAAGACAAACCCCAATTTGAATGCAGAGTCTTGACTGGTTAAATATTCAGATATCACAAACACATGACACTTGTTTTCCAGCTCTGTTATTATCGCCATCAACATATTAAAAAATGGCTTATATTTTGCGTGTGTGTTCCAAAGAATTACCACGTGATCCCACAAGGTGATGTCGAGCTGACACTGACACAAAAGCCCCAGTCCGGTTGGAACTCGCCATATGCAATTTACAGTTGGCTAAGTCACTCATTCACTCACTTGAAGCGAACAGCGTGACAGTCCATGGCCTCACTCACCCTCCGACTCTTCCAAGCATCCAAGCAGCAGCACTTCCAATCTTCCAAGCATCCGAGCAGCAGCACTTCCCAGCCAAATCAACTCCTGAAAGGAATAACTGACTTGCTTCAGCCATGAGTTTTGCGACCTTCCCCTTGACGACCTCTGCTCTTGGTTCTTATGAAATACTATACCCCTACTGTGAGCAGGATCAACGTCAAGTAGAATGCCATGTGCTAGGATAGCCGGAGTTGATTTCACTTCTTTATGCACGAAAAATGCCTCAAAACAGTTTCATGAATTAATACACCAGTCAGCACTCGGTCAACATCCCCGTTATCCTGCAGAGGCATTTAGTATGAAAGGCATTAATTCGCTGCTCCAGAGTACTGTTTAGGGTCCATCTGAGACAGCCAGTGCCCTGAAGATGCAAACTTCGTTTTTCTGTACAAATAACAACGCAGATATTCGAGCTAAGTAATTTCTTCACACCATTAAGCCAGCCTAGTGGGATTGAAAATCCCATCATCTGGCCTGCAGTTGTTTTGGATCACAGACTAAGACAAGTAAATCTTCTCAAGATCTCTGTGTCCTTGCCATGTGCCTGAACAGACTGTACTGATTCATTTATGTCTCCAAATTCCTGGGCATTGGTCATCACTTGCGGCAGAATGAAACGTTTATCTATTGGTTCACCTAAGGAGACTTGCTTAACATTCGCTGGAAAATCACCAATGAATTGAGCTAATAAGCTGTTCAGTCACAGCATAAACACTGCTGAAACACCATATACTGTAATATCAAGTGTGCATATCGCAGCTCTGTTGTCAGCAACTATACAGTGTGTACAGAGAATGATATCTAAATCACGCAATGCTTGTACGGAGTACCTGAAAGGAACGTGGAGTTGGTACTTATGTCTTAACAAAAAGTACAACAAGAAAGTTATGATTGGCAAACTCATTTATATTAAGCATTAGACACATACTTGAAAATACTCCCCTCCTAAATCCACTGACTTGTTCCAAAGTTCCTGCCACTGGTGGAAGCATCAGTAGTGTCAGAATATGTCCTTTCATCACAAGCTTCAGTTCTGGAACAAGAGGTCTGGCGGTGCTAAGTCAGATGAATAAGGTGCACGTGGGCCAAAGACTGATGGGCAGCGAATGTTAGAGGAAGAAATAACACGATGCCCATACCGGATTGCTTATCTGTGAGGACGCGTAGAATAAACGGCCGGCTACGTGTCTCGGCTGCACATGACCTGTCGATTTGGCTTAAACTGAGCCAAATGGAAGACTGGTTTCTCATGGCCTGACAAGTGGTCAGACGTTGGTATGTATGCATGAGAGCACTGAACTGAGCTACTGTGTGTTCTCTTTACTTCTTGATATCGATGGACGACCACTCTCTCCTGATCTTCAGAGGCTCTCTGACAGTTGAAACCAATCACATCATTTTCAACAGTAATTTTACACACTGCTTCATATCCATGCACTTTTGATTTTATGTTGCGAGTTTCTACTGTGGTTTTGTCAAATATGAAGCAAGACTTCTTGTTTGCATGTTACTTCACCTTAGGCATATTTATGAGCACAACCAGGAATTGGCGGTTGGTAGGTCATATAACTTTACTATTGCCCTTGTTATGGTGTTATGTTGCATGATATTGTTCTGATGAGTGGTGTTGTCCGGTGATATATGTCAATAACAGGCGTTGCTGATTTACAGAAAGCAACAGCTAAATCAATGGTCACTTATTCAAGTTTGTGAGACAATTACCAAAAATTCATTATCACACCTTGCAGGTATTTCATGTCTGTTTCATAAGGGTGGGGTATATAGAGCTAATGGAATAAAATGCTAAATTTTGAAAGAATAACCTGGAAAAAAAAATCGCGAGTATCCTAGTGACAATTGTTGCAGATTCAACATTAACTTATGGGTTTTGGAACCAAATTCGCACAAACACTAAGTTTGACTATATGATGAAATCTGTCTGAAATAACGAACAGCTGTAGTGCTCCTTTTTCTGCACTTGCATTAGTTACCTGCGAGGAGGAGCGGAATTAATATCATATTCTTAATGACTCTGGAAATTTCCTAATACCTATCCTTTAGTGATTTAATCCCCACATTACACCTGTGTTCTACTATATGTTATTAATACAATCTTATATAAATATCGTATACGAGAAAGTTAACGTGTAAGATGCACTATCAATCTGTATAGAAGATATGGTACAAAGCCTCCATCACAAAACGGAATAGGCCTGTAATACTAACTATAATTGTGTCCTTGGTGTGTGCAGGTCCTCAAGGCCTGCCACTGGTCGGGTACCTGCCCTTTGTCGAGACACACCTGCCTCACAAACACATGTGGCGCCTTTCCGACACCTACGGGCCTGTGGTGGGGCTCTACTTTGGCACCCAGAGAGTCGTCATCACAAATGGATGGGAGGCGGTCAAGGAAGCGCTTATGAATGATGATTTAACGGGTCGACCAGAAAGCCTAATTGAAAATGTAGTGTATAATGAACAAAGAGGTAAGTGGCTATACCCCCCTCCCCCCCCACACACACACACATTGCAGCTTCATGATGTTCCACTGCAGGCAACAAACCCGTATTATTGTTAGTATTGTTACGTCCGCGTTCCCACACTGGCACAGGTTCCAACAGCAGTAGTACAGTACAGGAAGAACGTTGCCCAGTGAGTTGTTCTTCCTATGTTCGGCCTGTAGGTGTACAGAATCAGCTCAGGTGTTGTAAATAGGCACTGGCTTCTTAAGTTCACTGTCTTTATTTTCCAAGTAGTCACACTTAATGCTTTCAAACTTGACTGTTTTCAGCTCAGGCGTTGTAAATAGACATTGGCTTCTTAAGCTCACTATCTTTTTTTTTTTCCGAGTAATTACACTTAATGCTTTCCAACTTTACTTCACTGTTTTCACAAGCACTAGAGCTATACAAACTCTACTAACTGCAATCACACTTAATGCTTGACAACAACACTTCACTATTTTCACAAGTTCCAATGATTCACAAACGTCAATAATTATTCACTACTTACCAACAACACTTCACTGTTTTCACAAGTACCAAAAGTATACAAACTACACTGACACTGTGCTGACACTGCACTACACTCAAATTGAACTGAAAGCCGACTGAACTCACTCTAGTCTCTTCCCTACTCTTATATAAGCTTGCATTACCCTAGAAACTTCTACATTTTTCCACAGTTCTGGTATATTCCACAGAGAGAGAGAGCACAGTTACCAACTAGGAGACAACCAAAACATGCCAGAGCTCTCCCACACTGCACAACATTCTAAATTATTTAGCAAACAAAGTTTAATTAAATTACATAATTTAACAAGCAATCAAATAAATAAAACATTACAAAGAAAAAGAACACAAAAATTAAAGTATAACTTACGAAACAACTACGTTCACAGACAGCAGGCAAACTGGCAACTCTGACTCTTACCAGAACCTACGATAAACGTCAACATGCTTCTCAACTACCTAACTGGCAAATCTCGCTTCTTAACACTACCCCTTCCCTAGTTCTTTGTCGTTCCGACAAAATTGCTCAATATATGCAAACATAATCCTAATGAAACATCTACCTAAACACAAAATAATCCTTCAACTTATCAGGTCTTTTTCTATGCCGCTTCCAATAATGTCCTTGCTCTTCCACACAGTCCATTTCTCCAGGAAGGTCTTGGTTCTCTTCCTGATTAACTTCTTCCCTCCGGAAACTGTCACCATCCTCTTGCACTTCAGCTCCATGGTCCTCCTCAACATCCTCGGCTGCAGGAGAGCATGATTCCTCGGAAACATCCCAGCTGTACTCTCCTGGCCCATGGTACTGCCAGAGACGGTTCACATGTACCACCTTTGGGCGACACTTCCTGCCTCCCTGAATCCGATATATTACATCTGATAGGTGGTTCAACACAGTGCAAGGCCTGTCCCACGGGCTCTGCAGCTTCAGTGACTGTCCTTTCTTTCACTGAGGATTGTACAGTATAACCAAACTTGGTCATCATCCTTGAAGCTCACCTCACATGCCTTAGCATCATACTTGCACTTCATCACCTCTCCTCAAAACTTAAGGGCTCCTCGCATTTGATGATGAACCTCAGCCAGCCTTTCCTGAAGATGCTTTGCATAGCTGGAGGTGTCTGTAGACAGCCCTTCACCAGGTGGTCTTCCCATTAACCTGCCCTACCCTGGCAGATTTTTAACCAACGACCTCCCCCAGTCCCAGCAGATTTTCGATTTTTTTTTTTTTTTGGCTAAGACCTCTGCTTTTTATGAAACATCGAAAATTCATAGAGAAATCGCTCACCTGAGCTTCAAAATACAGGTACAGGTGACAGTGCCCTCACCTGGCTGTGTTTTCTATGGGGTCTGGCTCCAGAGAAAACATGTTCTCTCTGAGGAGTAACGATTCTAAACCACTCATAATGGTGTTTATTTATTTATTTGGTATGAATTTATATGTAGTACAGGAGTATATTAGTTTTCACATAGTAATATAGGCAATATATGAGTCATTTCACTCACTAAACACACCAACATACCGCACCTTGTTTTTGCCGATATTACCTGATCATCATTTATAACTGTTTCTTCCTCTAACACTACATAAACTTTGTCCACATTGTCACTGATTGGGAAATCACTCTGGCCTTGAATTTCGTACCGAGGCGCGACATGTCTTTACTGGCCAGGTCACTGGTAACAGGTGAGTTACCGAGACAATGGAGTGCGAGGAGGGGAGGTCACGTGGGATAAGGCATTGTCCCTGCTTGGCATCGAGTAGAGGAAGGTGTCCTGTGTAAATGTACCAAAAATCAGGCACGAAATTTGAAAAATGTGTAAATGACAGACCTTGCAATTGCAGTGCATTTCTATACATCAATGGGAGTCACAGAGACAAAACGTTCAGAGATATATATATATATATATATATATATATATATATAATTTTTTTTTATGCGAGGAAGAAGGAACCAAAGGCCATGAGCCCGCAGTAACAGTTCCTTCCAAGAGAAAAGCAAAATACAATAGAGAGCCAAATTCAAGATCCGATCATTTTGAGATGCCTGGACACACTGCGTTTGAAAGACTGGAGATCATAGGCAGCAGGAAATACAGACAGAGGGAGACAGTTCCAGAGCTGACCTGTTGCATAAATGAAAGACTGGGAGTAACGGTTAACTCTTGCAGTAGAGAGTTGGACAGAAAAGGGATGAGAGTTTGCTGCCAGACGGGTGCTACGCGCCCGTCGTAGAGGTGGAGGAATGCAAACAGACAGTTCAGAGGAGCAGTGACCATTAAAGTAGTGATAGAAAAAAGATAAAGATGCAACAGTGCGGCGAAGAGACAGAGGTTGAAGGAAGTCAGTAAGAGGAGGAGAGTTAATGAGACGAAAAGCCTTTGACTCCACCCTATTGAGAAGAGCTGTATGTGGGGAGCCTCCCCACAGATGAGAGTTGTACTCCACACAGGGGCGGATAAAACCGCTGTATAGAGTCAACAATTGTGCAGGGGTAAAGAAAGAGCGGAGTCGGCTTAGCACAACCAATCTCTTGGAAGCAGATTTTACAAGAGATGTAATATGATCTTTCCAAGATAAGTCCTGAGTAAATGAAACCCCAATCATGTTCAAGGATGATGCAGGATTAAGCTGAATATTATTAAACATTAGTGGGTATACCTGTGGAAGATTTTGTCGGGTTGATAAGTGTAAGAACTGAGTCTTAGATGCATTAAAGACAACCATATTATTTTTACCCCAGTCAGAGATACGAGCCAAGTCAGACATTAGGTGTGCCATAGCCTCACCCCTTGTTTCTTGAAGTAACTGTTGAGATGGGCGTTGCGGGAACCGAATGGAAAGGTGAAGGGTGGAGTCATCAGCGTATGAGTGGATAGGGTTAGATGTACAGCTTTGAAGATCATTGATGAATAAAAGGAAGAGAGTTGGTGATAGGACAGAGCCCTGAGGAACACCACTGTTGATAGATCTAGGAGAAGAACGATGGCCGTCTACAACAGCGGCTATAGAACGACCAGAAAGGAAGCTAGCGATGAAGGCACAGATAGAAGGATAGAAACCATAGAAGGGCAGTTTGGAAATTAAAGATTTATGCCAGACTCGATGGAAAGCCTTTGAGATGTCAAGTGCAATGGCAAAGCTTTCGCCAAAGTCCCGAAAGGGGGATGACCAGGAGTCTGAAAGGTAGGTGAGAAGATCGCCAGTGGAGCCTCCCTGACAGAACCCATACTGATGATTGGAAAGAAGGTTGTGATAGGAAAGATGCCTTAAAATTTTTCTATTAAGAATTGACTCGAAAACTTTTGAAATACAGGACGTTAAAGCAATTGGACGATAGTTGGAGGGTTGGGAGTGGTCACCCTTCTTTGGGACTGGCTGAATGAGAGCAAACTTCCAGCAAGAAGGAAAGGTACAAGTTGACAGACAAAGGCGAAAGAGTTTGCCTAGGCAGGGTGTAAGCACAGAAGCACAGTTCTTGAGAACAACAGGAGGGACTCCATCAGGTCCATATGCCTTGTTAGTACTGGGGCCAGTGATGGCAGAAAATACATCAACTGAAGAAATTTTAATGTCAGCCATGAGGAAGTCAGAGGGGGGAAATGATGGAGGAACAGCACCAGAATCGTCTAAGGTGGAATTGGAGGAGAAAGTCCATGCGAAGAGATCTACTTTATCAGTAGAAGAAATAGCTACAGAACCATCAGAGTAGAAAAGAGGAGGGAAGGATGATGAGGTAAAGTTGTTAGAAAGATTTTTGGCAAGGTGCCAGAAGGAGCGGGAAGAATTCGAGTTGGAGAGTTGAGAGCATTTAGTATGGATGAAATTATTTTTAGTAGAGCGAAGAACAGACTTAGCACGATTCCGGGCAGAAACGTAAAGATGATGAGATTCAGGGGTGGGTTGGCTCCGGTACCTTTTGTAGGCCTTCTCCTTGTTGCGGACAGCATTAGAACAAGCGTGATTAAACCAAGGCTTTCTTGCGTTAGTCAAAGGATATGAGAATGGAATGTATGCTTCCATGCCCGAGAGAATAACCTCCGTAATGTGCAAGGCACACTCAGATGGCTCACGGCCATGGAAGCAATAATCATTCCAGGGAAAATCAAAGAAGTACTGCCTGAGGGCCTCCCAGTCCGCGGCTCCAAAATGCCACAAACGACGTTTCCCTGGAGGGTCCACAGGCCATACGGGAGTGATGGGCCAGGTTAAGGTAATAAGGTTGTGATCGAAGGAGCCCAATGGAGAGAAAAGATTAACAGAGTAAGCAGAAGGATTAGTTGTGAGGAAGAGGTCAAGTATGTTGGAGCTCTCTCCAAGGCGGTCAGGGATACGGGTAGGGTGCTGTACAAGCTGCTCTAGGTCATTAAGGATAGAAAAGATGTAGGCTTGTTCACCAGGTGGATCCGTGAAAGGAGAGGAGAGCCAAAGGTGGTGGTGAACATTGAAATCTCCAAGAATGGAGATTTCAGAGAAAGGAGAAATGGACAGAATGTGTTCCATTGTAGAGGTAAGATAGTCGAAGAATATTTGATAGTCAGTAGAATTAGGGGATAAGTAAACAGCACAGATATATTTAGTCAGAGAATGACAGGAAAGCCGAAGCCAGAGTGTGGAGAATTCAGAAGAATCAAGTTCAGGAACACGAGAGCAAGATAAGTCATTGCGTATGTATACACAACAGCCACCTTTGGCTTTGAAATGAGTATAGAGAAAGTAGGAGGATACAGAAAAGGGTTTGCTGTCAGTTGCCCCAGACAGCTGAGTCTCTTAGAAAAAGAAGGTGAGGTTTAGAGGAGGAGAGGTGGTGCTCAACAGAGCGAAAATTTGATGAAAGGCCGCGAATGTTGCAGAAATGAAGAAGAAGAGAGTCAGACAGTGGTTCCAGGCACCTCGAGTCGTCACCGGGAGAGGGGCAGATGGCGGGGGCATTTATGGTCCCCCCCCCTGGGGACTCCGAGGCTTGATGAATCGACGCCATTTTTGGTGAATTTTGAATAGGAAGTGTAGTGTGTACTGTGCATGTAGTTTGGTGAAGATAGTTAGAGAAATTTGTACTGGAGAGCATGCTGGCCTACTCTCTGTGTAACTGAGACACTGAAAAAGTTCAACAAAGGGGGATGGTCAGGAACTAGTCCTGAGGGCTGATGAAACGAGAGCTCCAGCACTCCCTGTCATCAGCTTTCCATCCACCTCAGGAGTACTGCCCTGCTCGACTGGTGCTACAGTGTGTAGGATTTTTACAGAAGAAATATGCAGAGCATGTGATGTGGTGTGTGGAAGGAAGAGAAGATGGAGGGGGGTGCAAGGAACAGCACGGTGGACTGAAGAGGTGAGACAGGCTGTGGCACAAAAGAAGAAAGCATACAATGAATGGATGAGAAATAGGGGCGTGGAAGAAGTTGAGAGGCAGAAGAAAGAGTTAGATGTAGAAAGAAGGAGAGAGGTGAAAAGATTAGTAAGAGAGAGTACGAAGAGAGTGGATGAGGAATTTGGAACGAATTTGAGTGTAAAGTGGAGGGACTGTAAGAAAATGTTCTGGAAAGAGGTGAAAAGAGTAAGACAGGGTGTAAGTGAAGTTAGCAGGGGAGTGAAAGATAAAAATGGTAGATTACTTTTGGAGAAGGGAGAAAAAGTGAGCAGATGGAGAGAACACTTTAAGGAATTGTTGAACATAGAGGATGGAAGTAATGCGAGTATAAGTGGCTGGGGAATGGCTGGGAGAAGGAGGGAGGTGGGAAGACAGGAAGAAATCAGTAGGATAGAAGTTGTGGAAGCAATGAAGAAAGTTAAATCAGGGAAAGCCCCAGGAATTAATGGAGTGTGTGGTGAAATGCTGAAGCATGGGGGAGAGATAGTAGTAGAATGGATGTGGAAGATGTGCAGATTGGCCTGGGAGGAAGGTAGAGTCCCTGAGGATTGGAAGTCAAGTATAATTATTCCCTTGTACAAAGGAAAAGGGGAACAAGAAGTGTGTGGTAATCATAGGGGCATTTGTCTTCTTAGGATAATAGGAAAGGTGTATGGTAGGATACTTATTGACAGAGTTAGAGAAAGAACAGAGAAATTAGTTGGAGAAGAACAGGGAAGCTTTAGGAAGGGAAGAGGTTGTGTAGATCAGATATTCATTCTTAGATCTTTAGTGAAAAATTTCTAGAGAAGGGAAAGAAGTTGTATGCGGCTTTCATGGATTTGGAGAAAGCATATGACAGGGTGGACAGACAAGGATTGTGGAAAGTGTTAAGAATATATGGAGTAGATGGGAAGTTGTTGAATGCTGTGAAGAGTATGTACGATGGTGCGAAGGCTGCAATGTGTGTGGATGATGAACAAAGTGAATTTTTCTCTTTGAAAGTTGGGTTGAAGCAGGGATGTGTCATGTCTCCATGGTTGTTCAATCTGTACATGGATTGGGTAATAAAAGAGGTACAAGGTAGGGTGGTGGATGTTGGAGTGGCCCTGGTGAGAGAGGATAGTGTTTGGAAACTCCCTGTACTGTTGTTTGCAGATGATACTGTGTTGCTGAGTGAAGACGAAGGGGAGCTGCAAGGCTTGGTGGATGGTGTAAGAAACGGAATCTAAAGGTGAATGTAGGGAAGAGTAAAGTGATGGTCTTTGAGAGAGGTGAAGTTAGTGAATACAGCGAGGTTGGATGGTGAGGAATTGGAAAATGTGAGTACCTTTAAGTACTTGGGTGGTGTGATGAGTAAGGATGGAGGTTTGGAGGGTGAAGTGCTTGAAAGGGTACAGCAGGGATGAAAGGTTGCTGGTTCTTTGAAAGCAGTTATAAGAAACAGGCAAGTGAGCATGGAAGTGAAAAAGTTACTACATGACAGTATTGTGATACGAACTCTAACGTATGGAAGTGAAGCTTGGATGTTGTTGGAAGGACACATGTCAAGAGTGAGAGCAGTGGAAATGAGTTATTTAAGAGGAGCCTGTGGAGTCACATGGAGAGACAGGGTGACGAATGAGGATATAAAGGAGTGTTGTGGTGTGGATGTGGATGTGATAGGAAGCATTATGAGGAACACACTGAGGTGGTTTGGCCAAGTGGAGAGGATGGAGGGTGAAAGACTGACGAAGAGAGTGTATGTGAGTGAGGTGGAGGGGGGAAGAGGGAGGGGGAGGCCAAGGATGAGATGGAGGGATGGGGTGGAGAGGTATATGAGAGAGGGGGGTGTGAGTTGGGAGCAGGGCAGTGAGATGGCGGGGCACAGGGCGACTTGGAGGCGATTTGTTTGTGGCCACCCCATCGGGATTGAGGCGTCTGGCTATATATGTATATATATATATATATATATATATATATATATATATATATATATATATATATATATATATGTCAACGGGAGTTGGAGGGTTAACAAGTCAACAGGTAAGCATAACGTATGGCCCATCAGTTTTCCAGGTGTGTAGCCGGAAGACTCATGGGATGCAGACTGATATGCAGCAACATAAGTAATTTCTGGTCCCATTCTGTGTGTCCATCTACGCAGTACTTGGCCAGTTCTTTCCTAGGGTCCAGTTGAATTTCTCCACTATCCCAATTGACTGTGGCCTTAGTGGGGTCATCCTGGTCTTCTTGATCCCCAATAATTTGCAGCACTCATGGAACACAGCAGACTCGAAGTTTCTGCCCTGGTCTGAATGTAGCTCTAGTGGCATCCCAGGATGACAGAAAACTGATCAACCAACACCTGAGCAACAGTCGCAGTCTCTTGATCAGGGATGGCATAGGCTTCTGACCACTTTGTGAAGCAGTCCACGGCGACACATATATACCTGTTTACTCTTTCAGAGAGTGGCAGAGGTCCAGCAATGTCCACCATGACTCTTTCCATCAGTGCACCTATCTGGTACAGCTGAAGAGGGGGTGCAACCACATTTCTTGGGTCCCTTCTTGGCACAACACACATCACAGGCCTGACGCCACTCTTCAACATCCTGACGCATGCCAATCCAGTAGAATCTCTGTCGCAGCCGGCTTAGAGTTTTCTTCACTCCCAGTTGCCCACTAGTTACCTGGTTATAGGACTCATCCAAGATCTCGGACCTCATCTTCTCTGGAACCACCAGTTGCCAATGCTTGATGAGGCCATCAGGTGTCTCCCACTGATGCTCCAGTAGTCCACTATTCAAACGAAGAAAGTGCCACTGACTCCAGTAGCTCTTGGTTGCAGGGCTTAACCTGGAATTATCTTCCCAAGATGGTCACACTGTACTCTGCTGCAGCCACTATAACACTGCTAATAAATCTTCATCCTCCTTCTGCATCCTCTTCAGGTCTGCTTCATCTGATGTTGGCCATCTCTCCAGTACAGCTGCATTTCTTACTATGATCTTCCATTTTAATACACTGCCGGCACTCTGGATTACAAGGCCAACGACCCAGGCTGTCAGCATTGCCATGTACCCGCCCAGGATGATGCTGCACCTCATAACTGTGCTGGTCTAGCTTTACAAGCCAATGTGTCAGTTGTTGTTCTGAATTCTTTAGCATTTTCAGCCATTTCAGTGCTGCATGGCCCATCCTGATGATGAAGTAGGACCCATACAGGTAGGGATGGAAGAAATCAAGGCTCTTCATCACTGCCAAGAGCTCCTTATGGGTCACGCAGTAGTTCCGCTCCAGTGGGCTGAGCTTCTTGCTGTAATACGCAACCACATACTCCTTGTCATCCTTCTTCTGCAACAGGGGTCTACCATTACCGTGGTCACTAGCGTCACAATCCAAGATAAATGGCTGATTCTGGTCTGGGTATGGCAATATGGGAGAGCTTGCCAATGCATGCTAGAGTTCAAAAAAGGCCTTCTGAGTCTCTGCTGTCCATGTAAACTTCACCTTTTTCCCAACAGCTTGTGCAGAGGTGCAGCTATCATTGCAAAGTCCGTGACAAAATGCCGGTAGTAGATACACCAGCCAAGGAAAACCCGTAGCTCCTTCACGCTAGTTGGAACTAGCCGTTTTTTCACAGCCGCCACTTTTTCCGGGTCAATACTGACACCGCTTCTGCCTACAATGTGTCCCAGGTACTTTACTTTCTTTTGAAACAAGTAGCACTTCTTGGGGTTCAGTTTGAGGTGTGCTGCTTGGATACCGGTACTGTTTAACATCTCCAACAGCCTCTTCAATTTCTGGTCGAATGGCCATCCAAACACACTTACACTGTCCAGATAGATGATAGCTGTCTGCCAGTGCAGGCCTTTCAGAACGCAATCCATTAGATACTCAAAAGTAGCTGGGGCATTGAGGCCAAAAGGCATCACTTAAACTGCCATAAACCCCGCCTGTACGAAAAGGCTGTTTTCTCCTTGTCGTTCTCTGCAACCTTGACCTGGTGGTATCCTGCCTTCATGTCAAGGGTAGACAAGCACTTTGCACCTGACAGAGCATCCAGGGTGTCATCAGTTCTTGGCAAGGGGTATGCATCCTTCAATGTCACTTCATTCAGGGCTCAATAATCTATACAGCACCTTACTGAGCCATCCTTTTTCCTTACCAGAACCACTGCTGATCCCCAAGGACTACTAGACTTTTCTATTACTCCTTGACTTTGGAGATTCTCCATCACCTTCTCCATTTCTTGCCATTGGGCTGGCGCCATCCTCCGCTCTGGCTGTATAATTGGGTGGTGATCCCCAGTGTCTATACAATGCTCCACCAGATCAGTGCATTCCAGGTCTAGGTCTCCGGTGAAAAAAAACATCAGCAAACCCCATCAGCAGCTGCCTCAGCTTCAGCACTTGTGAGCCATCCAGGCATTGGCAATTACTTGAGAAAAGGTCTTGTAAGTGCTCTGGCAGATACCCATCTTCTTTGACTACATTCCGTTTACAGGCCTTCCTCTGATGCCATTCAATGTCCACCGCCTGGCACAGTCCCAGAATTTCTCCCTCATTGATCTTCTGTGGCTCATGGGAGAAACTGGCCACCACAACCAGCACTTCACCTACACCTGTTTCCACCAGAATTCTCCCCACCATCTCTCCGGCCTTTGTCTTGCACTGTACATCAGACTCCATCACCCCTAGATGGCTGTCAAAAGAGCAGCTCACCTTACACTGAAGCAACAGTTCTGATTTGGGGGATATCACTGTAATGCAGAGCGCCCTCACCTCACCACCAGAACTGGTACATTTCATTGCCGTGGCGGGAACCGACCTTCCTCAGACCTTCAGCTTCATGGAGCAGAAGTCCAGCTCACATCTCATGGACATCAGATAGTCCAGACCCAGATGGCAGGGATCCTTCATGTCGGCCACATAGACTGGAAGAGTAGCCTCTTGCCCTGCCACTTCAATCCAGACATCCAGGGGTCCCCTCAGTTCCACGCAGTGTCCAGTTACGCCACACAGTTGTTCTGATGACTCGGGCAGATACCGATGCTGTAACACATCAGGCCTCACAGAGTCTGAAACCGAATCAATCACCAGGGAACACTTCTTTCCTTCTATTCACAAACTGTCGATTGCCATTCTCTCGATGGTGGGGCTACTTGGGAAAAGTTGGCTGGTGGTTGCCCCTTCATGCCAGCCTCCACTAGTTTTCCGCTTCTTTCTGGTCTTATACAGCCTTCTTCTTATCGTCCTTTTTCTTCTTTGGACACCCAAAACTGAAGTGTCCCACTTCACCACATGTCCAACACGCTTTTGTTACAATTGAAGATTTCCTAGCACTGCTCTGTTCTTGCTCCTTCTTCCATTTGTGACAATCCTCCTCCTTGTGTCCCAGCTTCCCACAGAACCAGCAGCCTCCTCCGGTCTTCTTCTGTTCCCTCTTCCACTTGTAGCAGTCCTCTTTTCTGTGTCCTGGCTTTTCACAGTACCAGCAACTTCCTACAATTTTTTACATTTCACATACCTGCCCCTTCCTTGCCCTGAATCCTGCACTACGACCTGCCTGAAAAGTTGATGTACTGGACCTGACGTAAGACTCAAATTCTAGAGCCCTGATTAGTGCTTCTTGCATGCTTCTTGGTTGTGCCTGCTTCACATGCACTTTCAATTCTGCACTATCAAGAGCATCGATGAACTAGTCCCTCAGAAGAATAGCCAACCTGTTAGGTGCTACTCCCGGATATGCCTTGTATGCCATACTCTCCAGGTCATGAGCAAGCTGCTTTAGGGATGCTCCTCGAGCCCGTACACGGCCCTGGAATCTTGCTCTGTAAACCTCAGTCTGGTACATAGTCCCATATCTGTACTCCAGCACCTCTAGTAGTGTCTGATAAATCTTCCTCTCCATCATTGACACCTGGCCCAGAATTTCCATTGCAGCACCCTAAAACGCTTGTAGCAAGGTGCACTGCCCTCTGCCTATCATCCCTACCATTCTGATCAGCAAGTAACTCAAACTGTGCACGGTAAGCTTCCCAAGATACTCTACCATCAAATTCCTGAGGTTTCTCTTTAACTGGACCCCCATTATAGCCATGCACTTCGCTGGTTTGGGGCCTAAAAACCGAGGCATCATAAATATGTCCAGGACTTAAATCTCCTACATTCTGATTATTCAGTCCTTTAATGCTACCTTTAGATGCTTGGAATACGTCAAGATTCACCATATGATGTTGATTCTTCTCATATGCTCCCTCTACATTAACCTTAGGCTCAGCAGTGCAGTATTTCTCTATAGCCTCAATTTTCTCACTAATTATCTTCACATGGTTGACTATATGCTTCAACTGGTTATCAACATGCTGTCTGCACTCCATCACTATTCCCTCACTAATTTTTAGCTGGTTGTCTACATGTTGTCTGCACTCTGTCACTATTCCCTCGCTAATCTTCAGCTGGTTGTCTACATGCTTCACCTGGTCGTCTATATGCTGTCTGAACTCCATCACGTTCCTGCTTACCTCACGCTTCTGCTGCTGTAGCTCAGTGAATACTTCTTCCTCCAACCTCTGCTGCTATTCCTTCATTTCCCCCATGAAAGCATCCAGCTGTCTTTGCATCCTCAATTTAATTCCCTCTGTTGCTCCTGTAATGGCTCCTGAAGCTGTTAATATCGTTCTTTCTGTCCTTCATTCTGTGCCTGCAGTTGTACACTTTGTGCTTGTAACAGTTCTTTAAGTTCTTTCTTTTGTGCCTGTAATTGTCCACTCTGGGCGTGTAATTGTTCTTGGAATTCTTTCTTTAAAGCTTGTAATAGCTTCACAATTGCAGCCAGGGACACCTCCTCCTCCTCCTGCCCAGCTTAGGGTCTTATCTGCACATCTTCTGCCTCCATGTCGCAGATTAAACTCACTGCAGCCCTTAATTCTCACTCCTGACACCAGTGTTAAGTCCACGTCCCCACACTGCCACAGGCTCCAATAGCGGTAGTACAGTATAGGAAGGACATTGCCCAGTGAGTTGTTCTTCCTATGGTTGGCCTGTAGGCGTACAGTACACAGGATCAGCTCAGGCATTGTAAATAGACACTGGCTTTTTAAGTTCACTGTCTTTATTTTCCAAGAAATTACACTTAATGCTTTCTAACTTCACTTCCCTGTTTTCACAAGCACTATACAAACTTTACTAACCGCAATCACACTTAATGCTTGATGACAGCACTTCACTATTTTCATAAGTCTGATGATATACAAACTTCAATAACTCTTCATTATTTGCCAACAACATTTCACTGTTTTCACAAGAACCGAAAATATACAGACTTCACTGACACTGCACTGACACTGTACTACACTCAAACTGAACTGAAAGCTGCCTGAACTCACTCTAGTCTCTTCCCCATCCTCATATAAGCTTGCATTACTCTAGCAACTTCTACATTTTTCCACAGTTCTGGTGTATTCCAGAGAGAGAGAGAGAGAGAGAGAGAGAGAGAGCACAGTTACCAACTTCGAGACAACCAAAACATGCCAGGGCTTTCCCACACTGCACAACACTCTAAATTATTTAGCATACAAACTTTAATTAAAATACATAATTTACCAAGGAATCATATATATAAAACATTATAAAGAAAAAGAGCACAAAAATTAGTGCATAACTTACGAAACAACTACGCTCACAAACAGCAGGCAAATTGGCAACTCTGTCTCGTACCAGAAACCTAAGGTTAACATCGAGAAGCTTCTCGACTACCTAGCTGGCAAATCCCGCTTCTTAACAGGATGTATAAAAACGTCGATTACAGTAAGCCTACCCACTCTCTCACCTTCCCATATGAATAATGCAAACTTGAATAAAGTGTACACACAAATGAACGGATATGTCTATGTAAATCAAACATGCTTGTCACAGGGTTTTTGAGAATATGCAATATTAAAGAATAATATTCAATAATATTTCAAACGTGTTGGTTGAGAACAGGGACAATGAATTCACTTTTGAAAATCAAGCAATGATTACTTTATGCCGGCTTACTTCGCTAGTTCACTAAGGACGAGAATTTATAAACTTTCTCAACAGTACACAGCAGAGACTAATTACTCACACGTGCTGTTTATTGGTACTGTTAGCCTCTGGAGAAAGTGACTCCACCCCTGACAATCAATACCTAATGCTATTAATGATACACAAGTTCTTGCCGGTGCATTAACTCCTAGATGGCACAACGGATGTAAGTTAATAAAGGACTGGCCTAAGTACCAGTTATGAATAATGCAAAGCGTTTATGCAAACTAGGAGCTATAACTAAAATAAGCTTAATGTGGAGAAATAAAACACAAGTTTACATTACATCAAGCTCAAAGAAAAGAACTGTAAATTTATTAAATGCAATGAAACAAATTTACATTACATGTTTCAAATGAATTCAAATAACAAGAACACACTTGCTCACTCAAGAGCTAAACTTAAACCTAGGAAAAACGAAAAGAAATACTGGTCAGAGAGTGGGCTAAGCAGAATGGACTGGGTGTCATTGCTGAGGAAGGACACTGCCACACACGCTGAACCTCTCGCCGATTCATGCTAGGTGGGAATTGAGGAACTCACTGTACACACGCTGCTCTAAGCTGGGCCAACGAACCTAGTCTCACGGCACTCTAAGTCTGAATTCAAATTGTGAGAGAGAGGCAAGTGTCGGCCGCTCTCTTGCTAACGGAACTAATGCGAGCGATACATGCCCATAACAAATCACTCGGCAGAAGCGCTAATGTTGCATGCAAGGACGATCACTGATGAAACAGTGAAAAATATTCTGAAAACACTCCCGATCAGGTGAATACGTGGCGGTTGACTAAGTGATACTAACTGGGATTCCACTAGAATTCGCGGTTTCCCACCAAAGTTCAATGTCACGAGTTTATTTAAATAGAGAATAGCGCCAATTCGTGACATTACGCCCCATCAAAATCAATTTTTATTTCTCAGGAAAAAAAAAATTTAGTATACATACATATAAATCCTAACTCAGTCACACAAAATTCACACTGTGGTGTGTGTGTGCTCTCCTGCTACAGAAGAAAGTCACAGTCGCCAGTGAGTGAAAAAAAACTTGTATTTACGTTAATAGAAGCAAGCTTGAGGAAAAAACTCTGTGACGATGGTGAAAAATCCTGTAATTAAGTCAAACTGAGCGAAAAGTTCGCTATATTTACATTAACAACTAATTGTTATGTAGCGTGACGTATGTAATACATGGTGTAGGTGTGACAGTTGTGGTGTAACTGTACATATGTGTAAAATTACATAATGCAAATCAATAGTAAGTGATGACGACGAGGCAGAAGAGAAGAGGCAGCAGCATGCGTCAGGGACAATCAGCTGAACTGCACGACAATGCTGCACCTGCCAGCTGCACCTGCAAAAGCAATCAAGGTGGAGCATCAAAAGTGTCATTTCTCTCTTGCTCTCTGCCTAGCAATCAGTACTTACATTATTATTAACCAGGAAATGTAGTCTTTGGATTACAAATCTCTCAGAACCCTTGTTGTTTACTGGTTAACGCTTATTAACCCGGAAACGTGCCAGTTCTTGAATTTACAAATCTCTGAGAAAGGGCAGTTTACTAGTTAACCTAACATTATTAACCAGGAAACGTGCCAGTTCTTGAATTTACAAATTTCTTAGAACAAGCAGTTTACTGGTTAACCTAAGACTACACTTACGATTAATGACAGGAAGCTGAGAATCCATATCCAATCTCTTGCAGGTCACATTTTAAAACCCACCGTGGGTGTGAACACTCATGTGGATAATGTGCATTCTCCGGGAATCCTCTGAGAGGACCACAGCTCGAGACATTCCACAAGGTAATTCATACACAGCCTCAGACTGTCTCTGCAGGGTTCTCAAACTTCCCACCTTAACCTACGGTACATATGTATGTCCAGGCCCTGGACATACTCTGTCCTGTGGGGCCAACGGGTGAGACATCAGGTCTGCACCCACTTCACCACTGCCCTGTCTCTCAACTGACTCAGAGATTACGGGTGTGGTTTCAAACGGCACAGGAAGGACATGTCTCTGTTTAGTGGTATGTAAACACACATTGCAGGAATGCACAAAACTATCTATCTCTCGTCCCATCCCTGGCCAGAAAAAGTCAGCACAGATATGACCTTGGGTTTTCCTTTTGCTCATGTGACCTCCTGAGGCTGAACAATGACCCCATTCTAACACTGCTTGGCGGTACTTAGAGGGAACGATGAACTTCAGTCGAACCTCGCCCTGGGGTGTTCGTGACTCACGGTACAGCCGTCCTTGTTTATGAAGGAACTTGGCTTGACCTCACCATGAATACTTTATCACTCTACCCTTTTGTTTCTTCCACACAGCAGCAAGTGTCGGGTCAGAATGTTGTTCTTGAACAACAACTTGGCTACACATCAGATCTTGCGGCGATTCAGTGGTCATTGGGGTGACACAGCTCAGAACCTCAACGATGGCTCGGGTTACTGCAACCGAAGTCTGAGTAGTGTCATCTTCAGTGCAACTATACTTGGCACTGGGAATATTGCCTATGATAAGGTCAAATAAAGGTTCTGGTATGACAACTGCGAGTTTCGTACCAGTGTAAAATGGAGATGCCACTTGGATACGTGCCTTAGGGAACAATCTCACTGATCCATCAAGAAGGTTAGCTTGGATCTGTTGACCTGTGTACTCCTCAGGCCGAACTAGACTCTGCCTGACAGAGCAACCTGAGGACCCATTGTCTCTCAGGACCTTCACAGGGATGTCTCCCACAAACCCTGGCTGAACAAGGAAGGCACTGTCACCTGTGGGAGGGCCTGTGGAGGAAGCAGCTAGCCACTGATTAGGCTGCTGAGTAAATGATGCGGCAAACATGGTGCCTTGAAACTAGATGCTTGAGGGGTTGTACTCACTGTCTGGGGAGACAGAGCATTGACCACCTGTGGCAGAGTGTTCACTGTCGCTGGAGGACTAGAGAATTGTGGGGAAGTACCCGTACTGCTAGGGACAACACCGCCGTGCTGCTGCTGAGGAACGAAGGCTGCATTCGCCTCCTGCCTCCGATACACTGGGACTGGTGCTGAAAAGGTTTGTCCCGTTGGTCGATTGTGTGGCTGATACTGGTGCTGGTTAGGGTACTTGTTGTACCGCTTCAACTCAGGTTTCTGAGTGTTTTGCCCCTGGTCCTTCCACTGCGATTTTGAACCTTGGCCATTATTCTGAGAGCGGCCTTGTTGCTGGGGTTCAGTCTGAGACGGTTTCCCAGATTTATCAGCTTTCCTGTTCCAGGTATGCTGCTTACGAGTTTGATACCCATATGCAGTGAAGACTGGATCAGCCTTCTCCACCATTTGGCTGGCATCCCTTACCTGGCAGATCTTAAGGTGAGCCATAAGTTCAGTAGGCCACAACTTTTCTAGCTGCGTGCGCAGCATAAGGTTGATTATCCCCTCACACGTGGAAGGAGTTTCATCTTTCTCCATCCACTCATCTAAGTAAGCAGTAAGCCAGTCAAGAAACTGAACAGCAGTCTCTTTTTCCTGTAAATGCGCCCTCATGAACTGACTCTTGGCGTAGTCAACTGTGAGACCGTACGCTTTGACGAGTGCGGCCTTCAATCACATACATGAGATTGTTTTCACGAATTCTGTGGAGAATATCGAGGGCAGGGCCCTCAAACAGGCTAAGAAACTGAAGCCTCTTAGCTGCCTCATCCAGCTGGTAAAGTTGAGCCATGTCTTCAAAACGAGCTATGTATGGCTCGATTCGCTCGCCTTCCTTGTATGGAGGAAGCTTGATGTGTGGGGTCGCCATAATATGTGCAGGGATAGTGCTTGTGGAGCTTGGGCCAGCTGCACCAGATGTGTCTGAAGCCAAGGAATCTCACTTGAGCTTCAACATTTCAAGTTCATGTTTTTCGCGTGCTTCTTGCTCGGCACGTTCGTGTTCTCGTTCTCTCTCACGTTCACACTCGTATTCACGTTCTCTCTCACGTTGTTCTAACTCGAGTTCGCGTTGTTTTTGCTCATGTTCATGTTGTTCTTGCTCGTGTTCGCATTGAATTCTATGCTCTTCACAAGCATCATTCTCGCGTTGCTGCTTGTAACTAAACCGAGAGAGGACGTAATCCTTAACTTCTTTGGGGTCCGTAAGCCCCATATCTTTAGCTTCCTGTACATAGACATTGGTAGACATGATGCTAAGTCAGTCTAACTGAACTAGAGACTGACTGCTATTTTGCAGAGAAAGATGCCAATAATCGAGAATAAAGAATATAGGCACAGGTTAGTGGTGACCAGTTATATATAGTTAAACTGGTAAAGAAAGAAAATTGAACAAATCACAGACAGTGAAAACTATTATGTAAATTAATAAAAACGAATTAATAATCACCAGTAAGATAGTGCCTATAGACTTTAATGATAAATACCTAAGTATGGGTGAGTGAGTATTGTCTCATGAATAACTTTAGAGCTAGGAGTTAATATCCTGGCGAGGTCGCCAGATCTCACGGGATTTTTGAGATTATGCAGTATTAAAGAATAATATTCAATAATACTTTAAATGTGTTGGTTGAGAACAGGGACAATGAATTCACTTTTGAAAATCAAGCAATGATTACTTTATGCCGGCTTACTTTGTCGATTCTCTAAGGACGAGAATTTATAAACTTTCTCAGCAGTACACAGCAGAGACTAATTACTCACACGTGCTGTTTATTGGTACTGTTAGCCTCTGGAGAAAGTGACTCCACCCCTGACAATCAATATCTAATGCTATTAATGATACACAAGTTCTTGCCGTTGCATTATCTCCTAGATGGCACAATGGATTTAAGTTAATAAAGGACTGGCCTAAGTACCAGTTATGAATAATGCAAAGCGTTTATGCAAACTAGGAGCTATAACTAAAATAAGCTTAATGTGGAGAAATAAAACACAAGTTTACATTACATCAAGCTCAAAGAAAAGAACTGTAAATTTATTAAATACAATTAAACAAATTTACGTTACATGTTTCAAATGAATTCAAATAACAAGGAGAACACACTCACTCGCTCACTCAAGAGCTAAACTTAAACCTAGGAAAAACGAAAAGAAATACTGATCAGAGAGTGGGCTAAGCGGAATGGACTGGGCGTCGTTGCTGAGGAAGGACACTGCCACACTCGCTGGACCTCTCACTGATTCACGCTAGGTGGGGATTCAGGAACTCGCTGTACACACGCTGCTCCAAGCTGGGCCAACGAACCTAGTCCCACGGCGCTCTAAGTCTGACTGAATTCAAATTGTGAGAGAGGTGAGTGTCGGCCGTGCTCTTGCTAACGGAATTAATGCGAGTGATACATGCCCAAAACAAATCACTCAGCGGAAGCACCAATATCGCGCGCAAGGACGATCACTTATGAAACAGTGAAAAATATTTTGAAAATACTCCCGATCGGGTGAATACGTGGCAGTTTACTAAGTGATACTTACTGGGATTCCATTAGAATTCGCGGTTTCCCACCAAAGTTCAATGTTACGAGTTTATTTAAATAGAGAATCGCGCCAACTCGTGGCAATGCTTTAACCCTCAAACTTTGCAGGCTGTCAGAATTTTTTATGAATACCTTAGGTGTTTTGAGGTTACTCTGTGTAGTGTGCTGACTTACTTGTAATGCTACAGTAAGTAGGCAATATGGCCACCGTAAACATTTAAACCATATATTGTTATGCATTATCTTCAAAAACTATGATTATATATATATATATATATATATATATATATATATATATATATATATATATATATATATATATATATATATATATATATATATATATATAATACATTTTGTATCTTTTATAAAGGCCCCAATATGCTTGCATGCGTCGCCCTTGGTCACCTACTGGCGGCTTTCCATGTTTGCTCGATCTTTGGCAGATTCCCTATTTAGTCCCTAATCCCTGAGGGCACAGTCAGTGACCTCGCCCCAGGTCTTTTTTTGGTCTGCCTTTCACAGTCCTACCCCAAACATTAACACTTCTCACTCTCTGCACCCATTTGTCATCCCCCACCTTCTCCACATGCCTAGACAATCGCAATCTACACCTCCTCATCACAACACCAATACACTCCAGTCCTATCATTTCTCTTAACTCTTCCATCATAAACCTAGCCCCTCCCCCCTGGCCTCGCAGTAAAGGACACGCTACATATTCTTCTAATCATTGTCATTTCTGTATGTTTGAGCCTGTGAATATCTTCTTCCATTACTGCCCAGGTCTCACTACCATATAGCAATACTCTTAACACATACCGCATACAAACATTCCCTAGCATGGAGGTAGAGCCCTCTGAGTGTAAGAAGAGGCAACAGCTCTCTAAACTTCCTCCAACCACTCCTCACTCTAGCCACAGAGCAAGCTCCAGGCCTACCTCCAGCACATAACATTTCGCCCAATTAACGAAACTCTTCCACACACTAGAGAGACTCACCAGCAAGATCAATCCTTTCATGTCTGACAATTTCCACATGTTCTTCCTGATACACGACACACATGAAATCAGTATTTTCTCACAGTATACCTCTAATACCACCACATCTCTTATGCACCCACTTATCACAAACACAGCACAAAATGGAATTAATTCCTACAACCTTGTGGAAAAACCACACATGGTCACTCTCCCTCTTCTTTGATAGTTCTCCCACCAACCCTAAATACCATCACCTTTTTTTTAACTGCATTTACTCTCAAGTCCCTGTGCCCCATACCATCTCTCTACTTCATAAACCTTTCCTCCGCCTCCTTTTTATTCACTGCAATCAACACCAAATCATTGGCATACAACATCTCCCACGTGAGTCCATTTCTGAAGTCATGGGAGAGGGCTTAAAGCACCATGATAAACAACTATGGGCTCAAGACTGACCCCTGATGCACACCAACATTCACGGAAAACTCATCATTCAAAACTCCATTTTCTCTCACCTGGATGCAAACACCCATATACATAGCCATAACCACTATAACGAGCCACTCCTCGCCAATCTTTCTCATTGGTCATTTCACCACCTTCCTACGGACTCTGTCAAAGGCCTTCTCCAAATCAACAAAAACAAAGTACAGACCCCTTTTCTTTCCTATATATTTCTCAGATCCCTATTCTTTTATAAATATTTCTGAAGGTGTAGAACATTGAATATGGCATCAATGGTCCCTTTGCCTGGCATAAACCCAAACTGCATCTCATCAGTTTTCATCTTTTCTCTAATCACACCTTCTAGAACTTTCTCCATTACCTTCATTATCTGGTAAAAAAAAAAAAAAATCATGCTTCCATAATTCCCTCTTTCCAGGGCATCACTCTTTCCTGGAATGATTATTGCTTTCATGGCCGGGAGCCATCTGGGTGTGCCTTGCGCATTACGGAGGTTATTCTCTCGGGCATGGAAGCATACATTCCTTTCTCATATCCTTTGACTAATGCAAGAAAGCCTTGGTTTAATCACGCTTGTTCTAATGCTGTCCGCAACAAGGAAAGGGCCTATAAAAGATACCGGATCCAACCCATCCGTGAATCACATCGTTATTATGTTTCTGCCTGGAATCGTGCTAAGTCTGTTCTTGGCTCTGCTAAAAACAATTTCATCCGATTAAATGCTCTAACTCTCCAACTCGAATTCTTCCCACTCCTTCTGGCACCTTGCCAAAAACCTTTCTAACAACTTTACCTCATCATCCTTCCCTCCTCTTCTCTACTCTGATGGCTCTGTAGCTATTTCTCCTACTGATAAAGCAGATCTCTTCACTCAGACTTTCTCCTCCAATTCCACCTTAGATGATTCCGGTGCTGTTCCTTCATCATTTTCCCCCATCTGATTTCCTCATGGCTGACATTAAAATTTCTTCAGCTGATGTATTCTCTGCCATCACTGACCTCAATGCTAACAAGGCATATGAGTCTGATGGAGTCCCTCCTGTTGTTCTCAAGAACTGTGCTTCTGTGCTTACACCGTGCTTAGGTAAACTCTTTCGCCTTTGTCTTTCAACTCGTACCTTTCCTTCTTGCTGGAAGTTTGCTCTCATTCAGCCAGTCCCAAATAAGGGTGACCACTCCCAACTCTAACTATCGTCCAATTGCTTAAACATCTTGTGTCTCAAAAGTTTTCGAGTCTATTCTTAACACAAAAATTTTAAAGCATCTTTCCTATCACAACCTTCTTTCTGATTGTCAGTATGGGTTCAGTCAGGGACGCCCCAATGGCAATCTTTTCACCTACCTTTCAGACTCCTGGTCATCTTCCTTTCGGGACTTTGGCGAAAGCTTTGCCATTGCACTTGACATCTCAAAGGCTTTTGATCGAGTCTGGCATTAATCTTTAATATCCAAACTGCCCTCTTACGGATTCTATCCTTCTATCTGTGCCTTCATCTACAGCTTCCTTTCTGGTCGTTCTATTGCTGTTATTGTAGAAGGCCATCGTTCTTCTAGCTCTATCAACAGTGGTGTTCCTCAGGATTCTGTCCTATCACAAACTCTCTCTCTTATTCATCAGTGATCTTCGAAGCTGTACATCTAACCCCATCCACTCGTACGCTGATGATTCCACCCTTTACCTTTTCATTCGGTTTCTACAATGTCCATCTCAGCAGTTACTTCAACAAACAAGGGATGAGGCTATGGCGCACCTAATGTCTGATTTGGCTCGTATCTCTGACTGGGGTACAAATAATCTTGTTGTTTTTAATGCATCAAAGACTCAGTTTTTACACCTATTAACCTGTCAGAATCTTCCACAGGAGTACCCACTAATGTTTAATAATATCCAGCTCAATCCTGCATCATCTTGAACATGCTTGGGGTAACACTCTTCAGCCAGTCATCTAGGACTACACACTCATATGATCGTATTTATCAAACCAGTAACTAACCCCACTCCTATATCCCATGAGGCCTTCAGCATTTCAGCAGTCAGCCCAGACACACCTATCGCCTTCCCCACCTGCATCCTGTCTATTGCCCTACTCACAGTAGCAGCGTCAATCAAAGGCCAAGGGCCAAATATTGGATCTTCTGACTCCAAACCTTTCCTGTTCCAGTCAAATTCCTCATTCAGCAACCGGTTATAATCTTTCTCCAGGCGTCCTTAATATCCTCACTGTTTACCACTACCTTTCTTTCATCATTCTTCACACAGTTCACCTTTGATATCTCTGTTTTCCCTCTTCATCCGATTTGCCATCTTATTAACCATATTCTTCATTTCCACACTATTAGGTTATGCAGTAAGTCTCTGAGACTCAGATTTCGCCCTGTATACCTCTTTTCTAGTCCTACGCTTGGCAGCCAAATATTCCTCTGTGTTAACTTACCACCCCTTTTCCATTCTCTGAAAAATTTCTCTTCTCCTTAATTGCAGCCTTTACACCCTCATTCCACCAGCATGTTACTTCACGTCTTGGGGGGGCCCCTTGTCCATCCATACGCTGAATAAGTAACTTTCAGGAGATTGTTCTTGAGTGCTCTGTACTGTTCATTAACATTTCTGCCAACAGCTCCCTGTTCCACCAGTCTACTCATCTCGCTGTAGAAGGCATCCCTTACTACTTATTATTATTTTTTTTTTACTATCATATTTTTCTCCTGGATGCGTAGACTCTTTTTTTTTTATCACCCGCTCCTCAAGCATCATGTCACATATCAATAATTTGTTTTGCAGCACACACTCTTCGCTACTAATAACTTGAACATCCTTCACCAACCTCCTACCAGCCCTCCTGACCGGAAAATAGGCTATCTGGCTACTATTTCCCCCAGACTCTCATGTGATCAACCTACATTCAATTTTTCTAAAATGCGTGTTGCACACAAGCATGTTCATTGCCTTCTCAGACTCGAGTATCCTTTCCCTTTCCTCATTTCTCGTGCCATGTGTGCATCCGCCACGTACCCTTTCATATCCTTGAGCTGCTTCACCCACATGACTATTTAAGTTTCCTCCCAAAACTACACTCTCATCATCCCCCATATCACTTACCACATGCATCAAGTCATTCCAGAACCTTTTTCTACATCATCCAGTCCAGCCTGTAGGGAATACGCCGATATAAATGAATATGTGAGCCTACCGAACAAAATTTTCACTAATCCTTTCACCCACTCTGATTACATTCATGACATACTTCACCCATTTTTCCTTTCCAGCACACCCACACCACTAATATACTGCTACTGTGAGTGAGGCAATAGGCAGGATGAGGGTGGGGAAGGCAGCAGGTGTGTCTGGGTTGACTGCCGAAATGTTGAAGGCCTTAGGCGATATAGGGGTGAGTTTAGTCACTGACCTGATAAATAGGATTATTTATGAGTGTGTTGTCCCAGATGATTGGCTGAAGAGTGTAATTGTAAATGTGTATAAAGGGAAGGGTGATGCCCTGGAAAGAGGGAATTATAGAGGTATAAAGCTTTTAGATCAGATAATGAAGGTAATGGAGAGAGTTTTAGAAGGTATGATTAGAGAAAGAGTGAATATTGATGAGATGCAGTTTGGGTTTATGCCAGGTAGGGGGACCACTGATGCCATATTCATTGTTCGACAGCTTCAGGAAAAATATATTGGTAGGAGAAGGGATCTTTATTTTGTTTTTGTTGATTTGGAAAAGGCCTTTGACAGAGTCCCTAGAGAGGTGGTGAAGTGGGCAATGAGAAAGCTTGGCTTGGAGGAGTGGCTGGTTAGGGTGGTTATGGCCATGTATGTGGGTGCTCACACCCAGGTGAGAGTGAATGGAGATTTGAGTGATGAGTTTTCCGTGAATGTTGGTGTGCATCAGGGGTCAGTCTTGAGTCCCATGTTGTTTATCATGGTACTTGAAGCCCTTTCACGTGACTTTAGAAACGGACTCCCGTGGGAGTTGTTGTATGCTGATGATTTGGTGTTGATTGCAGAGAATGAAAGGGAGGCGGAGGAAAGGTTTAGGAAGTGGAGAGATGGTATGGGGCAAAAGGGTTTAAGGGTAAATGCAGATAAAACAAAAGTGATGATATCTAGGGTTGATGGCGGTACTGTCAAAGACGAGGGAGAGTGGCCATGTGCAGTTTGCCACAAGGGCGTGGGAAGTACAGTAATTCCATCTTGTGCGGTGTGTGTGATAAATGGGTGCATAAGAGATGTAGTGGTATCAGAGGTAGACTGCGAGATAATGCTGATTTTATGTGTACGGCGTGCCGGGGTGAGCAGGTGGAGATCGTCAGACGTGAAAGAATTGAACTTGCTGGTGAATCTCTTGAGTGTGTGGAAGAGTTTTGTTATTTAGGAGACATGTTGTGTGCTGGAGGTGGGGCTGGAGCTAGCTCTGTAGCTAGGGTGAGAAGTGGTTGGAAGAAGTTCAGGGAGCTCTTGCCTCTCCTGACATTGAGGGGGCTCTCCCTACGTGCTAAGGGGTCTTTGTATGCAGCGTGTGTTAGGAGTGTAATGCTGTATGGCAGTGAGACCTGGGCAGTGAAGGAGGAAGACATTCGCCGGCTCAGACGTACAGAAATGACAATGATTAGGTGGATGTGCAGTGCGTCCCTGCGTCCAAGGCCTGGAGGGGCTGGGTTTACAATGGAAGAATTGAGAGGTAGGATGGGACTGGAGTGTATTGGTGTTGTGATGAGGAGAGGTAGATTGAGGTGGTTTGGACATGTGGAGAGGATGGGGGATGATAGTTGGGTGAGGAAGGTGAGAAGTGTTAATATTGGGGGTGGGGTTATGAGGGGTAGACCGAGAAAGACATGGGACGAGGTCATTAAGTGTGACCTTAGGGTTAAGGGACTGAACAGGAGGCTGCAATGGATCGTGCAGCATGGAGAGCCGCCATTAGGTGACCAAGGCCGACACAAGCAAGCATGTTGGAGCCTTAAAAAACGAAAACGAAAACGATATATATATAGACAGTATATATATATATATATATATATATATATATATATATATATATATATATGTATGTATATATATATATATATATATATATATATATATATAAATATATATATATATATATATATATATATATATATATATATATATATATATATATATATATATATATATATATATATATATATATATATATATATATATATATATATATATATATACATATATATATATATATATATATATATATATATATATATATATATATATCGATGGACAGATGTACCCAAAAACCGCATCTAAATTCAAAACATCGAAATTTAAACTGAACTTCTTATGGGAAAAATTAGTTTGGGTCCGGGACCTCCAAACCTATAGTAGCCGCAGCGAGAAATGAACGCTGTGGTGGGGCAGGCGGGATGACCTGGGATTCCCCCACTGTTGCCATATCCACATGTCACCGACCATAGAGGTAGGATGTCACCGACCATCGGCCACCGCTGGAGCCCCGCTCCATGATCCTTACCCTGTGTCTCTGGCTTTCTCTTTCTCTCTCGGTTTCTATATAAACTGGTGTATTTCCGAAACTAATTATGAAATTATTATGACTTTTGTTCCACACCACCACTGAGGTAAAAATCAAGGAGAGTTTTCTGTATAAAGGTTTCCCCCCCCCTTGTCTGAGGGCAGGTCAGTTCTGGCGAGTGTATAATTATAGGTCAGGTGGAGGTATCGGCAAGGCCGCACTCCCCCGCAAATATGCCACATTTAGGAGGGGGGGGAAACCTTTATACAGACAACTCTCCTTGATTTTTACCTCAGTGGTGGTGTGGAACAAAAGTCATAATAATTTCATAATTAGTTTCGGAAATACACCAGTTTATATAGAAACCGAGAGAGAAAGAGAAAGCCAGAGACGCAGGGTAAGGATCATGGAGCGGGGCTGCAGCGGTGGCCGATGGTCGGTGACATCCTACCTCTATGGTCGGTGACATGTGGATATGGCAACAGTGGGGGAATCCCAGGTCATCCCGCCTGCCCCACCACAGCGTTCATTTCTCGCTGCGGCTACTATAACTACCTAAAATCATGATTTTTTGCCCACACCCCCTGTAAACTTTATGAACTATAACTGTGGTTAAGTAACTGTAGTTCTGCATTTTATTGCCATACTGTCAGTAAGTGCATATATATATATATATATATATATATAAAATCAGTGCAGTGCACTCCATCATGAATTGTATGGATTCATACAGCAATTAACAATCTGACAGCACAGAAGATGGTAACTGCTGATGTCAAATGATTCTATCCGACGATGATTAACGCCATTCATGCGAGTGCTATATATCATTTACTTGTCACATTTCTCAGTAAGTATTGTTATCAAATGCAGAATCAGATGATAATACTTGAATCATCATAGGATATCAAGAAATTCATTGATCATTCAGCCTTCCCGGGTGACAGTTCTGTACACTGTGTGTAAGGTGATCCTCGTTATATATCAGGGTTAATTTCCAAATAGCCTATTGGAGTATTTTCCAAACAATATTATTGTTGTTACTTAACACCGATATTTCAAAGACCTATCAATCGCAGCTAAGAAACTATTAGGTTCTTTACACTATTAAATTGTGTCTGTGTATTTTGTATGGCATGTATGGTCCAGTACTTCATTGTGTGTCATGTTTTATTCTGCAAGTGAGGCACGCATCATCTGCTATTCCACCCAACCCAAATATAAGCTGGTAACTGAAGAGGGCTAGGCGATGTCCAAATCTAAGCCTAGCTGGGTGTACTCAATCAACTCTATAGAAGGATGTTTCTGATGGGTTGATTTTGAAGGACGAGCTTGTATTATAGTACGTGACAGGCGTTTTTCCCTGCACGTGAAGTGAGCACGTAGGTGTTTCATCACTGTTAATGCGTCTGGAGGGGGAGTATTGCTGAAAAGAGTGAGGTAATGCTTGTGTGGTAATCATTTTAAGTACTTATTGTGTTGTGTAGTTCAGTCATATAATGACGACGGTGTCGTGTATTTGCACAGGCTGCCCCATAGGACTGTGCCTCTCATATCGAGATGTTCTGTAAGAGGGAGGATTTTAGTTTCAGACTGTGTGCCGTGGGAGTGGTTTTGGTGCAACCAATGATGATGCAAAGAGTGTCGTTCTGTATGGTCTGCAAAGGGTTATAATGAAGGTTAGATAAGGTGGGGTCCTTTTGCCAGGCAGACACAGGACATCACTGATCTGATATATTTTTGTCAGGCAAGGAAAGTGTTTCTTTTAATTGCTCAAAATCTTTCCCTGTAAGTACCCTGAGTGCACTGAGTCTAGGGGTCCATCGCCTGTTGATGCCTTATATGTCGTCCGTGAAGTGTCATACGTCATTTCAAGGATTTTAGTAGCTGGAGAGACAGGTAAATTGTTAAGTGAAATGTCAGGACTGAACCTGTGCTCATGATTTCTGTTGGTGATGAATTTCGTAGCAGAATTGGCAGGAGCGGCCATCAACATGTTATCCTCAACCCATACCGGTACTTGAAATGTGTTGAGGCAGTCTTGTTGCAGAGTACAGGCAGTGTCTGCGATGTGATGTGTGGATACTATGGTAAAGCCATGTGCATATCATTCATTGTTTGCGAGCAGTTGATCATTTACTGTTTGGGAGCAGTTGGGGAGTAGGAATATACCGGTAATGCATGTATACTGTAGGTTGAACTGTGTAGGTAAAAGAAAAATTCCCTGTGGAATTGTGTTAGTAAAGTTTGGTATTTGTGCCCTGGAGTGAAACATATTTGTCTGCCTGATAAGTAGTTGGCATGCCAGTGTTTATTGCAGGTGTTGATCAGAGTTAGTTGGTGTATGGCATCATAGGCTGTACGAATATCTATTGTAAAAATTGTATGTTGTGTTTAATTTGCAGGGTTGATGCCGTCAGATGCGTGTTGTATGAGGTTGGTTAGTACGGTGTTTGTGGAGTCCGGTTATGAGGGAGCGAAGCGGATGTGAGATGTAATTTTGTAAAGAAACAGTCTTTCAGTTATCTTGGATGGCGTGCTAATTTTTTTTTTTTATGTGCTCGACTCAGGGCATACGCTTCTCAGCCTGCTCCCAAGGCCCAGTAGTCCTCCTTCATATCGTACACCTCTACATATCGCCACTTCGGCACTAACACCCACCGTAATAATGAATACGTGCTAGGGCTGTCTCATACAGGACTGGTGTATTGGTATTAGCGGGGGTATTTTTACATGTCAGCGGGTCTTCTGGTAGATCAGTAAAGTCTGCCACAATGAAATTCAAATCCTTAAACTGTTCCCTGTCCCAGCAGAGATTTGAACCTGAGTCCGGTAGGACCGAAAGCCACCTCTCTACCGATTGAGCCACCGTCTCCCAAAGTCTCTACAAAGAAAGGTCCTTGTCTGAGTGATGATTATTATGTGTGTCCAGATGTTTGAATGGTAGCTATTATCTGTGACGACCTTGCTGCGGTGTGCTTCTGAGTGTTTCAGGCGTACACTGCTGATGTCATCCGACCCTGTGCCTGTAAAATTCTTTGTTTTCTTGATAATTTCACGTGTCTTTTCATAAGTGGAGTTTGGTCGAGTGGACTGGGCTTTCTATATATATATGACTGCTCAGTGCATATTGATGTAAGGTGGCTTGTGTTATGTTAATGTAGTGTTCCACGAGTATGTTAGCTTTTTCTTTGTATGACGGAATGTGTTGGTGTTGGAGCTAAAGGTGGTGTCGGTCTTTGAGGTGCTTGTTTGTGATTTAGTGATTCTGGATTGCATTTTGTGGTACCAAGAGGGGTCCTTAGAGTGGCCAATTGTTGTTACAAGAATTTCCAGTTTTCTGCTTTGATTTATGCTTTGTTGTCTATTACTTTGTTTAACTCCTACTGCATTGTTATGGTATCTTGTGTGGAAGGGGAGTGGGGGAGCTGTGGTTAAGTGAGTTACTTTGTTTTATGAGACTAGAAATCTCCAGGGTAAAATTTAAGTTGTAGTATATTCCTTATGATTGAAATGCGTGATGTACAGCATAGTGTCCTGGAAACTCACCAACACCCCCACCTGGACCCCACGGAGTAGCCGCAGCCGAACCAAGGGATGCCGTGCGACAACGGCATAAGTCAGCCCGGGCCGTGCACCCTTATAGCACCCAGACGTCGCACTGTCGCCCTAGCAGGAAGAGGCCACTACCTTCAGGGAGTGGAACCGCCAGATCAGATCGGGGTGGAGCTGCATATCCAGCTCCAAACAACGCCCCTCAGGAGTGTGCCTGTAGCCTCTCCGAAGGTGTCTTTTCCTTTGGGATGGCCGGTTACCGCCCACCCCCCGTAAGGGAATCGGTGTCTCACCGACCTGAGGGTAATCAGGAGATGGCCGGTTGCTGCTCTTGCCTTCGTCAGAAGGTGTCCTTGCAGGGATGGCCTGTAGCCACTCCTCTCTCTGGCAGAAGGAAACGGCCTGTGGCCACTCCCGCTTTCATCAGACGGCCGGTTGCCGCTCCGAAGGTGCTGCCCCTAAGTCGGCCTGTAGCTGCTCCTCCCTCCGGCAGAAGGAGACTGCCTGTGGCCGCTCCCGCCTTTGTCAGATGGTCGGTTGCCACTCCGAAGGTGCTGCCCCCGAGTCGGCCTGTAGCCGCTCCCCCTCCCTCCTGCAGGAGACAGCCTGTGGCCGCTCCCACCTTTGTCAGACGGCCGGTTGCTGCTCTGAAGGTGTCCAGAGGTGTGCTGATTCCCCCACTCAGGCCACGGCCAGTAGCCGGGCCTTGGCACCTCATAGTTGCGCCCTTGGGCAGCCACGGCCGATAGCCGGGCCCCACAGCCAGAGAGAGGTGTCGGCAGTGTCATCACCCCAGCGTGAGACGAGAGCCCAGACCTCCAGCATCGGAGAACCCCAGCGAGGCCCTACGGCTTCCCTTGGCCTCTGCTCCCTATGCCTGGTCCTGGAGAAGACCCACCTGATGGACCCTAATTCAGGTCAGTGCCGCAGCCCCTCCCTGATGGCGCCCCTTGACTCTGGGGACCGCAGCCCTCAGTCACTCCAGACCCTCCCCAGGACGCCCGGGCATGATCTCTCCACGCCCCCAAGACGGCGTAAGACCTTCACCTCCAGCCGAGACCTAAGCCAGAGATTCCTGGACCTGTTTGGCCCCAGTCCTGAGGGCCACACTCCTGAACCTAGCCCGGAGAGTACGGGCCCCTTCGCCACCTGCAGCCCTGGACGAGAGAGGCCGCCCCTGCGAGTCGACCCATGCCCTGTCGGCACGCCCTCCCTTGGTGGTGCCCCTATTCTGGCAGAGTTGTCGCTGGCGTGTCTCCCCACCGCCCCCACTATATGAGTGAATTATGTTAAGTGTGGTGTTGCCCCAGAATTAGTTAAGTGACTTATGCTACGTGTGACGTTGCCCCAGAATTAGTGTAACAGTGATACAGTGACTTAATGTATGTTGAATATTGGGGCGAGTGAAATCGCGGGTGGATGAGTAAGGACGAGTGGAGACACTAAGTTCTGGTGAATCAGACTCACAAGTGATGCCCTTGCAGAAAACCAGTAAGACTACCACCCCGAGAAATCCCCTATAGTAAAATACACCAATGTCCTTTGTTACAGGAAACAGTAGAGAAAAGTGTTAATGATATTCTCCCGCTTGTATTACCGTAAACACAGTGAATTCCCAGTGTCCTCCACCCTCTCTTTAAGAATCTCCTCCCAGCCGCTAGTGTGAAAGTAAACGAGGAATAGAATCAATTGTCAAAACCCGTTTGCTACCAGATAATACTAAGTCTGAGTTAATAATACTTACTCTCTCCCAATATTACTATAACTCTGTTCTGACCCGCTGCGAGTCACTCCCCTCGTCCCCCTCCGTGTGAGACTCACTCCCCGCGCTCCCACACGCACCTGTATTCCCTGTACACCTATGCACTAGAATCACTGTGTTGGCATCAGTATCTGTTAAGCCAGTATCCTGTGAGATACTAATATCCTAGTTAAGGTTTTATTTCTCTACCACATACTGTGTTGTAATATCTGCCGTTTTGTCCTGTGTCTGACTGTGGTAATGTACGTGTAAAGGTTATTGCCTGGAGTTTTTGTGTCCTACCTCTCTTTATTGCACTAAGCCCCGGTTTCGAATACGTTAGGTGTTCTAGAACCGAGGAGTCGAGCCTTTTTTTTCACCTAGCATTACAATGATGGAATGAGATGTTTATCTGTGATAATTATATTATTAAATTTCATGATGTGTCTAGGTGTTGGTGTTGATTGTGCTGTTTAATGTGCTGATTATTTGCCGTCTTTCTTCTGTGAACTTTGGCCACTCTACATCCTTGTAAGTCATCATCCTTGCTATGAGTGAATTCTTGTTGTTGTGACGATAGGGAATCTGGGTTCCGTGTGCTAGGCGGTGGCTTGTAAAAATGTGGGCAAACACAATATGTCTTGGGAAGAGACGAAGCGGAGTGCATGTTGTGGTGTAGGTGTATTGTGAGGTTTCACTGAGAATGTACACACTCAAAAAAGCAGCGTTACAGGGAGGTCTGATGAGTTTCGTACTGAACAATTCAGCCGTCTCGGTAGGGTTCGAGGAAAGCAGTTATCAAACGTTTCATTCGTGGTGTCAGTTCGTATCGTGCAGTAGGTGTAACGATACTTTTTTGAGTGTGTACATACTGTCGAACTGTGTTGCAATGTCAAGACCTCGGCAGTCGTCTCGGCTATGTTCGTACCAAGCAATGTTTTTACTGTTAAAGGCCCTGCCAGTGGTGGACTTGGCGCCTCTCTTACAGGGGAGAGCCGATGGATATATTTAACTTTTGGTACGGGAGGTATCAGAGGAAATGTAAATGTAAAAAAAAAAAAAAAGTATTTATTTGGAACCAAAACTTACAGTGAAAGACTATATCTTATGTGGTGTCACTCTGCAAGAGTGATTGTGTTGCCTGCGTTGTCTTTGTAAGGATGGAGTCGTAAATGAAAACGAAGTTTCCTTCGTGGATATAAGTTCTGTCAGTGTGGATGTGTGAATTGTGTCTGATGTGTGTAGTTTTCTGTGTAGGTGTGAACTTTTATTTTTTTGTTGGAGAGCAAGGTACAAAACATGTATGTAGAAACTGGTCACTGTATTGGAGCGGAGGTAGTCAACATTAGTAGTAATATGTTTATGATGAGGATTGCATTGTGTGGGACAGTGTTATCAAGTGTAGTGTTTGTGCCCAGGGATGTGTGAGAAAGGCTGTTACAGGGTGTAGGTACTGTGTTTTGTGTGCCATGAGTGTTTGTGGAAATGTCGCATCCGTCACACACCTGTGTGCTGTAATAGTGTATATCACATGTGGTATGGATCAATTCTCAGGAAGAATGCATGTAAAAGATCAGCATGTTCCTTTAGCGTTTGTGATGTACCGGGAGCAATTCGGGCTAATGTGTTGTGCCTGGGTCTCAAGATGTCTCTGTCTCCCAAAATGTGAGGAAGAGGGAAATAATTGTCTGAGTCACTCACCACCGTATAAAAATTGGCATAAGGAGTAGCTTGCCATGTTGACAGAGGTCTTTCTCGCAGGATGCAGGGAAAGATGGGGAGGTTCAGCTCCCTGGCTGAAATTATAGTCGCTCCTCCTTGCCTACGGTGCACACCACCACCTTGAATAGGCCACATTGCCTCTCCACACAGATGCTGTAAATTGGAGGAACTGGCAGATGAACTTTATAGGTATCTTCGAAAATTTTGGGGTAATATTTCTGTATTTACCAAGGATTTAGCAGAAAAAGTAAGTAAATAAGCAATATAAAAGGTGTCGTGTAATGAGGACTGGGTCATAATGCACTAGACAGCATGTCTGGAGAAAAAGTTTATTCTGAAACCGAGTGTTTCAGGATCCAATGTACTATCCATTTGTTGGCAACAAATGCGATATTCTTGGAGTGTAAGTTGTGGAGATATGTACTTCTATCCAGTCATCCACAACAGGCGTGATGTCCGTGGAGAGTGGAGTGTGAAAATGTGTGGAATAGCTTCGATGTGTGAGGTGTGGAGGTGTGAGATGTGGTGGTGTATACTACTACCTGTGTATGTCCAACAGGTGTTATGTTCGTGGAAGGTGAATTGTGGAAACAGCAACGTCGGTTCACCCTGCATCAGTTCAGAAACCTGGGCTTCGGCAAAAAGTCTCATGAGGCAGTTATCCACGAGGAGACTGAGGAGCTCATTAAAGAAATACAAGAATCAAAGTCCAGCATCCATCTCCAGGCAAGTAGTAACAAGCATGGAAATACATTATATAAAGTGCATGAAGATGTAGGGATGAATTTACGCCAAACACCATTGAAAGAAGGTTGAGGCTGTAAAAGGACATAATTAAAACCTCAAGACATTTTTTATGGCATGCTTTTATACACTGAATGGTCGTATAACAGTTACCGGTATATCATAATCATGACAACTTTATGTTTGAGTGGACTTATCTTTAGATCGTTGTGACACAATGATGGTACTGACTGGGGAGGAGGGGGGGGAATGTAGCGATAGGATTTGCATTCTTTTAAGACTTGAATTTGTTGCAGTGGTTTTCGGTGACCCGCCGTCCCTACATTTTCATACATTTTATAAACCGTATTTTTTATTTCTTTCAGTTATTTTGTTTAAAAAGCCTCTGTATTACAAAAATTTGAAGGTCTTTGTAAGTTCTTCAACTTAGAGAAGCATCGCAGTAGTGATGGGATTAAGGAAAGCTCTGACTAATTTTCTCCTGTTAGAATAATCTCTCCTGAAGTGAATGAAGTAGTCTTTAAATAATAACAGTACAGAACATTCGGAAAGCCCAAGACCAGCGTCGTACTATCAACGGCCAAACACTTGACCCTGCTCTGTGATATACACCTTTAACCTACTGTTATCAAGCATGAAATATTTCATCTTTGTTTGACCAGATCAACAACTCTTCCACCAAGTCTGGCGGAAACTGGATCAAAAGTGTTTCACTTGACACTGACCTGTGATCTTTACCTTAATATGTCGTTTGCAATTTTGATTCACTTCATGTTTGCTTGAGAATCCATTCCATCAAATTTGATCCAAATTGAATGTAATTGTTTTTTAGTTAAAAGGCCGAAAATTTTACCTAGTCCTGGGGTCTTGTCCTCTCACTGTTTGGTCTCAGATTCAGTCACTACGCCCTATGCTAATACTCAGTCCCTATACCAAGTTGAGTCTAAATCGACTCAAACTGTGAGAGCTGAGCTATTCCCCACATCTGACTCTTAACACACACACACACACACACACACACATATATATATATATATATATATATATATATATATATATATATATATATATATATATATATATAACTTTATTTATTTATGAAGCCTCCGTGGTAGAGTGTGCATTTCGCACGCTGGTGAGCGCGGGTTCGCCTCCCGCCAGAGTTGTAAAAACTTTGGGAAGCGTTCACCAAGCCACTTGCTACTTTGGCGGACACAAGGAGTGCTGTGGTTGAACCAGTGCAGCATACTAGTATGTTTGCACTCAGTCGGCTTAAGGCGGGCCGATTACACTTGGTTCACAGACTACACACATATCCAAAGGCACTACAACACTACAATTAAACTTACAAGCACATCTCACCCTACATACAGTCTCTACCAGACAGCCTAAGGCACTTGATAGAGATATATTGGCTGTATCGTCCCTGCTTCGGTAGGGATAGGCTGGTCCTGCAGTGGACCTCAATTGCTGCTGATGATATATATATATATATATATATATATATATATATATGGAGCCTCTGTGGTAGAGTGTGTGTTTTCGTACACTGAAGAACGAGGGTTCTCGCGGACACAAGGGGTGCTGTGGTTGAACCAGTGTCGCATACTATAAAGTATGCTTGCACCCAGTCGGCTTGCCCGGGCCGATTACACTTGGTTCACAGACTACACACACATCCAAAGCCACTCCAACACTACATTTACACTTACAAGCACTTCTGACCCTACATACAATCTCTACCAGACAGCCTAAGCCAATTGGTAGAGATACATTGGCTGTATCGTCCCCACTTCGGTAGCGATAGGCCGGTCCTCAAGTGGACACACAAATGGCTGATGAGATGAGGTTATATATATATATATATATATATATATATATATTTTATGCGAGGAAGAAGGAACCAAAGGCCATGAGCCCGCAGTAACAGTTCCCTCCAAGAGAAAAACAAAATACAATAGAGAGCCAAATTCAAGATCTGATCATTTCGAGATGCCTAGACACACTGCGTTTGAAAGACTGGAGATCATAGGCAGCAGAAAATACAGACAGAGGGAGACAATTCCAGAGTTGACCTGTTGCATAGATGAATGACTGGGAGTAACGGTTAACTCTTGCATTAGAGAGTTGGACAAAAAAGGGATGAGAGTTTGCTGCCAGATGGGTGCTACACGCCCGTCGTAGAGGTGGAGGATTGCAAGCAGACAGTTCAGAGGGGCAGTGACCATTAAAGTAGCGATAGAAAAGAGATAAAGATGCAACAGTGCGGCGAAGAGACAGAGGTTGAAGGGAGTCAGTAAGAGGAGGAGAGTTAATGAGACGAAAAGCCTTTAACTCCACCCTATTGAGAAGAGCTGTATGTGGGGAGCCTCCCCACACATGAGAGTTGTACTCCACACAGGGGCGGATAAAACCCCTGTATAGAGTCAACAATTGTGCAGGGGTAAAGAAAGAGCGGAGTCGGCTTAGCACACCCAATCTCTTGGAAGCAGATTTTACAAGAGATGTAATATGATCTTTCCAAGATAAGTCCCGAGTAAATGAAACCCCAAGCATGTTCAAGGATGATGCAGGATTAAGCTGAATATTATTAAACATTAGTGGGTATACCTGTGGAAGATTTTGTCGGGTTGATAGGTGTAAGAACTGAGTCTTAGATGCATTAAAGACAACCATATTATTTTTACCCCAGTCAGAGATACGAGCCAAGTCAGACATTAGGTGTGCCATAGCCTCATCCCTTGTTTGTTGAAGTAACTGTTGAGATGGGCGTTGTGGGAACCGAATGGAAAGGTTAAGGATGGAGTCATCAGCGTATGAGTGGATAGGGTTAGATGTACAGCTTAGAAGATCATTGATGAATAAAAGGAAGAGAGTTGGTGATAGGACAGAGCCCTGAGGAACACCACTGTTGATAGATCTAGGAGAAGAACGATGGCCGTCTACAACAGTGGCTATACAACGATCAGAAAGGAAGCTATTGATGAAGGCACAGATAGAAGGATAGAAACCGTAGGAGGGCAGTTTGGAAATTAAAGATTTATGGCAGACTCGATGGAAAGCCTTTGAGATGTCAAGTGCAATGGCAAAGCTTTCGCCAAAGTCTCGAAAGGAGGATGACCAGGAGTCTGAAAGGTAGGTGAGAAGATCGCCAGTGGAGCGTCCCTGACGGAACCCGTACTGACGATCAGAAAGAAGGTTGTGATAGAAAAGATGTCTTAAAATTTTTCTATTGAGAATTGACTCGAAAACTTTTGAAATACAGGACGTTAAAGCAATTGGACGATAGTTGGAGGGTTGGGAGTGGTCACCCTTCTTTGGGACTGGCTGAATGAGAGCAAACTTCCAGCAAGAAGGAAAGGTACAAGTTGACAGACAAAGGTGAAAGAGTTTGCCTAGGCAGGGTGTAAGCACAGAAGCACAGTTCTTGAGAACAACAGGAGGGACTCCATCAGGCCCATATGCCTTGTTAGTACTGAGGCCAGTGATGGCAGAAAATACATCAGCTGAAGAAATTTTAATGTCAGCCATGAGGAAGTCAGAGGGGGGAAGTGATGGAGGAACAGCACCGGAATCGTCTAAGGTGGAATTCTAGGAGAAAGTCTGTGCGACGAGATCTGCTTTATCAGTAGAAGAAATAGCTACAGAACCATCAGAGTAGAAAAGAGGAGGGAAGGATGATGAGGTAAAGTTGTTAGAAAGGTTTTTGGCAAGGTGCCAGAAGGAGTGGGAAGAATTCGAGTTTGAGAGTTGAGAGCATTTACTACGGATGAAATTATTTTTAGTAGAGCGAAGAACAGACTTAGCACGATTCCGGGCAGAAACGTAAAGATGATGTGATTCAGGGGTGGGTTGGCTCCGGTAACTTTTATAGGCCCTCTCCTCGTTGCGGACAGCATTAGAACAAGCGTGATTAAACCAAGGCTTTCTTGCGTTAGTCAAAGGATATGAGAAAGGAATGTATGCTTCCATGCCCGAGAGAATAACCTCTGTAATGCGCAAGGCACACTCAGATGGCTCACGGCCATGGAAGCAATAATCATTCCAGGGAAAATCAAAGAAGTACTGCCTGAGAGCCTCCCAGTCCGCGGCTCCAAAATGCCACAGACGACGTTTCTCTGGAGGGTCCACAGACCGTACCAGAGTGATAGGACAGGTTAAGGTGATAAGGTTGTGATCGGAGGAGCCCAACGGAGAGAAAAGATTAACAGAGTAAGCAGAAGGATTAGTTGTGAGGAAGAGGTCAAGTATGTTGGAGCTCTCTCCAAGGCGGTCAGGGATATGGGTAGGGTGCTGTACAAGCTGCTCTAGGTCATTAAGGATAGCAAAGATGTAGGCTTGTTCACCAGGTGGATCAGTGAAAGGAAAGGAGAGCCAAAGGTGGTGGAGAACATTGAAATCTCCTAGAATGGAGATTTCTGAGAAAGGAGAAATGGATAGAATGTGTTCCATCGTAGAAGTAAGATAGTCGAAGAATTTTTGATAGTAGAATTAGGGGATAAGTAAACAGCACAGATATATTAAGTCAGAGAATGACAGGAAAGCGGATGGTGGGGGCAATTATGGTCCCCCCCCTGGGGACTCCGAGGCTTGGTGATGAGACGCCATAATTACAATTTTGAAAAGGAAGTGTAGTGTGTACTGTGCATGTAGTTTGGTGTACATAGAGAAATTTGTACTGGAGCGCATGCTGGCCTACTCTCTGTGTAACTGAGACACTGAAAAAGTTCAGCAAAGGGGGATCATCAGGAACTAGTCCTGAGGGCTGTTACAGAACAGAGAGAGATAATGAATACTTCAAGTGAGAATACTAAAATCACTACTGTCCCGCAAAGTTCCAGGTTCAAAACAAAAGAGTTAGGTAAAATTACAAGTTAAAGTTTAATGCTCAAACTAACAACTAAACATTCAGGACTCATAAGGATAATGTAATGGCAAAAAACGGGTTAAATATATGGGTAACTGGAATAGCCTCTATTAACACGAAATTTGCAAGAGTAAATTTATCTAAGTCAGCCCTGATAAAATGAGAAAACCGGATAATGCTCAGTTAATGCAAGATATATTATTACAGATACAAAATATTATTAACAATGGCTGACATCAAAAACTCCACATGAATCACAAAAACCTTACCAGGCCTACGAATTAACACCTTATGCTATACAGTACAAGAAAAAAAATTTAATAACACTTATACACAAATTAGACAGCAGCTAGATGGTTGAAGACTTCCTGAGCACTCACAAAAATAATAACAACTGTACAGGGGAGGACAGAGATGTGAACAAAATGAGGAGTAGATCTAAGTGGCAATTAATGCAGAGACTGAGCTCATTATATAGGCGCCGGCAGAGCTTGATACAACTTGTAAGAAGGACGTGCAAATGAAGCCATAGGGGACAAAGAGTTGACACTCCTGCTCTGAACAACAGAAAGAACGACTTACTTTACTATAAAGGAGGAGAAGGGGGGAGTGAGGTAGAACACGGAAGCTTGGTCACTATGGAAGCCACGAGGCGAATCGTGATCAAACACGCAGCATACTGTACGTTAGAATTATACAAAGGATGATAAAATCATAGGCTTTGTAACACCTCCCCACAAAAGGAAAAAAAAAAGAAATTTACAAAAGAAATTTCTTATTACTCTAAAACAATCTGTCTAAAGTCTAGATAAGCAATCTGCAATAACATTTTCTTTCCTCTTAACATGTTGTATGTCTAATGAATACTCCTGAAGAAGTAGACTCCATCTTGTCAATCTCTGATTTTTATCTTTAAACTTACTAAGGAATTTCAGTGGGTTATGATAGGTATAAATGACTATGGGGTCAAAACCAGAACACAAATAAAATGAAAAATGCTGTAAACCCAAAATCAAGGCCAAAAGCTCTTTCTCAATAGTTGAGTAGTTCTTTAGAAGTGGAGTGAACTTCTAACTGTAATAAGATACAGGGTGTTCAATACCCTGATCATCCTCTTGCAGCAAAACAGCCCCAGCTCCTGTATCACTTGCGTCAACAGCCATCTTAAAAGGCTTAGCAAAATTTGGAGTAGCGAGCACTGGCTGACTTAATAGGATAGCTTTAAGTTTGCTGAAAGAGGATTCACAGATATCGGTCCAGACAAATTTAACTCCCTTTTTCAGTAGGTCTGTAAGTGGTGATACAAGAATTGAAAAGTTAAGAACAAATCTCCTGTAATAACCTACCATTCCCAAAAATCTTTGTAGCTTTTCCTACTTTTAGGTCTGGAAAGATTACTTATAACCTGAACATTAGCTGCTGGTGGTGCAACGTGTCCATCACCAATTACGTACCCAAGGTACTGAACTTTAGCTTGACCAAACTCACACTTTGATGAATTAGCTACAAGATTAGCCTGAACCAAACGCTCAAGAAATTTACTGACATGGCATAGGTGATCTTTCCAGTTGTCACTGAAGATTAATACATCATCAATATAAACAACACAACCTGCCAAACCCTCTGTTAAAACATTCATGAGCTTCTGAAAAGTGGCTGGTGCATTCTTCATACCATATGGCATTACAGAACATGCAAAAGTCTTTCCTAGTGTTACAAAACATGAGATCTCCCTAGCACGTTCAGTCACAGGTACTTGCCAGTATCCCTTTAACAAATCAAACTTACTTATGTACCTAACCTTTCCGATCTTGTTTATGCAATCTTCCACGTGAGGGAGAGGGTAAATGTCTTTTTTGGTTATCTGATTAACACGTCTGTAGTTGATGCAAAGCCGCTGTGACCCACCTGGCTTAGGGACTAGAGAGACAGGAGAACTCCACTCGCTCTGACAGGTCTCAATCATCTTGTGGTCCAACAGGTAGCCAAGCTCCTTCTGGATGAGAGGAACTTTCACTGGGTTCACACGGTAAGGAGCCAATTTAATTGGCTTTGCGTCTCCAACATCGACATCATGCATCAACACAGTGGTTCTTCCTGGAGTGGCACGGAATACTTGCGGGTACTCCTGCAGTAATGCCGAAGACTCCTGCCTTTCCTCGGGAGTTAGATGAGAAAGCTTAGTCTGGAGATCATTCATGATATCAGAATTCTTCCCCAAACTATCACTCAGGCTCATGCTGTATGGGAGAACTTCACTTGCAGACTCGGGTGGAACAGCTACGGTGTAGACTGGGTTATTTTCGTCCCGCCTGTGATATAACTTTAGCATGTTGATGTGAAAAAGTTGCTTGTTCTTTCTACGATCTGGTGTGGCGATGACATAGTTGACATCACTGAGTTTCTTCTCCACGAAATAAGGACCACTAAACTTGGCTTGAAGAGGTTGCCCATGCACCGGTAGCAGAATCAAAACCTGATCTCCTGGCTGAAAGTGGCATAACCTGGACTTCTTATCATACCAAGTCTTCATCTTCTCCTGAGCAGCTCCTAAATTCTCTCTCGCCAGCTGTAAAGCAATGGACAGCCGTTCTTTGAACTTCATCACGTACTCCAGCTGGTTGACGTCATCTTCCTCCGACAGCCAGCATTCCTTGAGTAGCTTAAGGGGTCCTCTTACTTCATGGCCAAACAGTAGTTCAACGGGTGAGAAGCCCAGTGATTCATTTGGAGATTCTCTTGCGGCAAATACAATGAATGGAAGACCTTTATCCCAGTCTTTCCGATGTTCCAAACAGTATTTCTTGAGCATCGATTTGAGTGTTTGATGATATCTCTCCAACGCTCCTTGGGTCCGGGGATGGTAAGCTGAAGACGTGATCTGGGTGATGCCCAACTCTTTCAGAGACTGCTTGAAAACATTTGACATGAAATTACTTCCTCGGTCTGACTGCACTTCCTTGGGCAGACCAAACTTTGTGAAGAACCCTAGCATTTCCTTAACCACATTCTTTGCTGAGATATTTCTAAGTGGAATGGCTTCAGGATAACGAGTAGCCATATCAATCAGGGTCAACACATAAGAAAATCCTGAAGAAATCTTAGGAAGAGGGCCCACAATATCCACCAACACACAGGTGAATGGCGCCTCAAAAGGAGGAATGGGAACTAGAGGTGTAACCTTTTCGGTCTGATTACACTTCCCCACAACTTGACAGGTGTGACAAGACTTACAACACCAGGAAACATCTCTGAAGATACCTGGCCAGTAGAAGTGTTTCAAAATGCGTGCCACAGTCTTCCTCACTCCAAGGTGTCCTGCCAAACTGGAATCATGAGCCACTTTAATGATATCCTGCCTACAAACACGACGGACGACAACTTGATGTACAACCTCCCATTCACAGTCGGCTGATGCTGTTGGGGGTCTCCACTTCCTCATAAGTACTCCTGACTTTATATAACAAGTAGAAGCACCAACTGACTCTTCCTCACTGCAAGCAGAGTTAGCTAGACTTTTTAACTCAGGTTCAGCAACCTGCAACTCAACCAACTCTTGACGAGACAAATTATCAACACTATGGGGTACTGCCTCATCTGCTGAGTGGTCCAAATTAGCAAGAAAAGTGTCAGCTAGGATAACATCATCATCATCATTATCCTCTAAGTCACCAGTAACTTTAGACTTAGCGCTAGTGACAGCACATGCAGAGAACACATCAGGGACATCACAATCCTGGGTCGCAGTCACTGGCTCACTAGACAACTGAGGAGCTGGACACACTTGACTTCCACCAATATCATTTCCAAGTAAGAAAGTTACACCTGACATTGGGAGTGTCTCAACCAACCCAACCATAACGGAACCATCAACAAAACCAGACTCTAAATTCACTCTGCACAGAGGGACAGAGAAGTAATTATTCCCTACACCTTGTAAGATTACAGTTTCATCAGAGGAATTAACATTAGAGCCTAGAACACTGGTCAGCATAAGGGATTGGCAAGCACCTGTATCACGATATATTTTAACTGATTTCGTGTCATTACTGTCCAGAGGACTGACAAAACCATCAGACAGGAAATTAGCACATGAACTCTTGAGAGTGTCACCCACGTTACTGCTCAAAAGAGAAGCTTCAGCATGAGAATTTAATTTACCCCTCAAAGCAGGTTCAGTTAACTCGGTTAAAGAATTCTGGGAATTCTCAAGGGTGGACACTAGACCAATTGACTGAATATTTAAAGACTCCTTTTTGTTCACATCACGCTGTCTCCTGAAACATTTCGCCGTAGTATGACCAAGCTTACTACAATAAGTACATTTACTTTTCTGAAATCTAGAGATGGAGCCCGTATTTACTTCCTGAGAAACATCATCTTTATTCTCTTTCCTGTTACCTGTACTCTGAGTAGAGGCAACGTACTTACTCTCAGCTTTCCTTTTTTCTTTAGAATATCTCTTGTGAGTGAGAACATATTCATCAGCTAAAACTGCAGCATCAGACAAATTATCTATTTTTTTCTCATCAAGATATAGGCTTACATCTTTATTAATACACCTTTTGAAGTCCTCCAGCAAAATCATCTGCTTAAATTTATCAAAATCAGAATTTACATTCTTAGAATTTAACCACTGCTCTGACAGATCTTCTTTGATTTTTGCATACTCAACATGGGATTGCTTATCTTGCTTATAAGTTGTCCTAAATTTTACTCTATAGGCTTCAGGAACAAGCTCATAGGCCTTAAGAATCAAGCTCTTAACTTCATCATAATTATCACATTGATCCTGAGGCAAAGATGCATAAGTTACTTGAGCTTTACTGGTGAGAACAGTTTGAAGGAATACTGGCTAATACTTTTTGGGCCAATTAAAACCTGTAGCTACCCTCTCAAACAACTGAAAATACTTTGTTAAATCAGATTCATTAAAAGAAGGGACAAGTTTAACATTTTTAGCCACATCAAAATCATCAGAGCTAGATAATCCAGTTCCAACTTGTTTCATGCGATACTCATGGTCTACCTGAATCCTAGCTAGTTCAATTTGTGCCTGAGCCTGTGCCTGTGCCTCCTGAATACGAGCCTGAGACTCAGCCTCCTTAGCATTTGCCTGAAACTCAGCCTCCTTAGCACGAGCCTGAAACTCAGCCTCCTTAGCACGAGCCTGAAACTCAGCCTCCTTAGCATGAGCCTGAAACTCAGCCTCCTTAGCACGAGCCTCCTGCAGGGCTAGCTGTAACTTAGCTATTTCAATCTGGGTTTGCTCATCTGGAGGAGTTACATTAAAAAAGCTTTCATTAATCATGTCAACAATGTGATCTTTAGAATGATGAGAGAGAACAGCAATTCCCAATTGTTGAGCAACAAGCTTAAGTTCATTCTTTGTTCTGTTTTCTACATCACACTCTGTTTGCACATTTGACAAAAAATCTTTGGCTTCATCAAGCGTAGTAATAGTTGACATCATGAATAAATCACAGTCACAAAATATCAAGCAATATCCTTATGATAATATCCTGAATATCCTGATAAGAGGTCGCCAAATTTATGTTACGGAACAGAGAGAGAGATAATGAACACTTCAAGTGAGAATACTAAAATCACTACTGTCCCGCAAAGTTCCAGGTTCAAAACAAAAGAGTTAGGTAAAATTACAAGTTAAAGTTTAATGCTCAAACTAACAACTAAACATTCAGGACTCATAAGGATAATGTAATGGCAAAAAACTGGTTAAATATATGGGTAACTGGAATAGCCTCTATTAACACGAAATTTGCAAGATTAAATTTATCTAAGTCAGCCCTGATAAAATAAGAAAACCGGATAATGTTCAGTTAATACAAGATATATTATTACAGATACAAAATATTATTAACAATGGCTGACATCAAACACTTCACATGAATCACAAAAACCTTACCAGGCCTACGAATTAACACATTATGCTATACAGTACAAGAAAAAATGTAATAACGCTTATACTCAAATTAGACAGCAGCTAGATGGTTGGAGACTTCCTGAGCACTCACAAAAAATAATAACAACTGTACAGGTTAGGACAGAGATGTGAACAAAATGAGGAGTAGATCTAAGTGGCAATTAATGCAGAGACTGAGCTCATTATATAGGGGCCGGCAAAGCTTGATACAACTTGTAAGAAGGACGCGCAAATGAAGCCATAGGGGACAAAGAGTTGACACTCCTGCTCTGAACAACAGAAAGAACGACTTACTCTACTATAAGGGAGGAGAAGGGGGGAGTGAGGTAGAACACGGAAGCTTGGTCACTATGGAAGCCACGAGGCGAATCGTGATCAAACATGCAGCATACTGTACGTTAGAATTATACAAAGAATGATGAAATCGTAGGCTTTGTAACAATATATATATATATATATATATATAATTTCCTCTAGCACCCCAAAGGATGCACGGGGCCTCGATGAACTATCTCCACGAATACTTATCTCCTGCCTTCTTCTTCAGGTCCCACCAAGACATCTCTCCTGCTTCTCTTTTCATTGTCCTCATCCAGGTCTCCCTCGGTCTACCTCTGCCTCCTCTTCCTCTAGCAGTCCACTCTGGAAAATCCTGTATTAAACTGCCTTCTTTTTTATAAATGTGCCCCAGCCATGTCCAGCGAAACATTCTCACATATTCATCAACTGGTTCAACTCTCGTAATATCCCTTACTCTTTCATTTGTAACTCTGTCTTGCCACATTACCCCAAGAATCCTTCTCAGTATTTTATTCCCAAATCCTAATACTTTTTGATCTGTTGCAATTGTACTATACCATGATTCATGCCCATAAATTAAGATTGATATAACCATGGACTTGTAAATTTTTACTTTAGTATGTACCGAAAGCATATTATTATTCCAAACAGGTTTCAACATTCCAACAGCTCGCCAAGCCTGTCTAATCCTCTTCTCAATTTCATTTTTTAATGATCAATTAGATGATACAATCGTTCCCAGATATTTAAAATTTTCCACATTCTTCAACACATTATTCCCAATTACACAATCGATTTGGTTCTCCAAGTTCATATTAATAATTTCAGTCTTTCCACAATCTCACTTTTTCTCCTTCCTCCACCAGATAATCAAGCACCCTCTGCACCTCGTAAATACTTCCGCAAATCAGTACAGTATCATCAGCATAGTCCAAATCTATCAGGCTCTTATTTTGTTTCCAGTTAATTCCTGCGCCTGTCCCCATTACAACCTTTCTCATAACATAATCCATAGCCAAAACAAACAGCAAAAGCGAAAGAACTCCTCCTTGTATCACTCCTGACCTAACTTCAAATGGATCACTCAAAGAACAACCTACCATTACCTTACAAAATGTACCTTCATGCAGGCTTCTAATAATATTTACAAACTTTTCTGGTATACCATAGAATATCATAATTTTCAACATAGCTCCACGTGAAACACTATCAAACGCCTTTCAAAATTCACAAAACACATACTAAGTGGCATTTTCATCTCATTAGCTTGTTGCATTAGATGCCTTACAATAAAAATCTGATCATTACAACCTCGACCCTTTATTTATTTATTTATATATATATATATATATATATATATATATATATATATATATATATATATATATATATATATATATATATATTATAATCGATAGTCAATAGACACTGGAGAATAAAACCCCATGCGGAAATGAAAACCATTGAGATCGGTAAAGGCATTTTAGAGCTAGACCTTTCTAAGAAAGAAGAACAAAAATATGAAGATGATTTAGCTACTGTAGAAGTTGCTGTGGGTATCGAGAGGTTGAGGAATAAGATTATGTGATTATCAACTCTGACTGGATCAGAAAATGTTATCCTCCTGGCAGATACAGAATGCTGAAAGGGCACTTGAGTTTTATAAATCTGAAATGAATAGGAAGGAGAGCAGCATTCTGCAAAATTCATACATGATATGTATGTACAAATATTTTCTGGTGCAGTGAATTACGATACTTCATAGGCTGGAAGTTGAATCAGCCACTTTAGAGGACTGAACTACTGTACTGTAACACTAATAAAATTCAAACAGACTTAAACTAAACTTCATACGGAACATAGCTTTCACTGTTGTACTGTACAGTAAATGTGAGAAATGTCATGAATGTACATTTCCTTCAAAATCTGCTGTATGAAGAGTATAAGGGAAATTACAAAAAAAAAAAAAAAAAAAAAACGCTCCTTTAATGGATGTGTCCAGTCATCCCAACATAGTGTTTACCGATTCTCTGATGAGGACAGGGTCAGCATTCAGGGACGTCAGACTTTTTTTTTTTTTAATGTGTCCGACTCTGGGCAAAGGCTTCAGGGCCTATATCTCGGGGGCAGTAGCCTATCCCAAGGCCCAGTAGTCCTCCTACATCTCCACATGTCACCACTTCGGCACTAACACCCACCGTCCATATTGAATACATGCTAGGGCTGTCTCATACAGGACTGGTGTATTGGTATTAGTGGGGGTATTTTTACGACATGTCGGCGGATCATCTGGTAGATCAGGAAAGTCTGCTTTTTATGAAATTCAAATCCTTAAACTGTTCCCTGCCCCAGCCGGGATTCGCACCTGCGTCCATCAGGACTGCAGGCCGCCTCTCTATCGATTCAGCTTACAGACCTTAACCTTGATTTCGTATTTATAGTTACTGTTAATGGTAAGATGTGTACTATATAACGAATGAATTAGATTACTGACGATAAAATGACTAGCAAATGACGAGAGAGAGAGAGAGAGAGAGAGAGAGAGAGAGAGACCAGACAAAGACTGAGGGAGGGAGAGAGGGGGAGAGAGAGAGAGAGAGAGAGAGAGACAGACAGACAGACAGACAGACAGACCAGACAAAGACTGAGGGAGGGAGAGAGAGAGAGAGAGAGAGAGACAGACAGACAGACAGACAGACAAAGACTGAGAGAGAGAGAGAGAGAGAGAGAGAGAGAGAGAGAGAGAGAGAGAGAGAGAGAGAGAGAGAGAGAGAGAGAGAGACTGAGCCTGAGATTAAGACTGAAACTGAGACTAAGAATGTAAGACTGAGATTGAGACTGAGAGTGAGACAGGGAGAGAGTAAAATTGAGACTGACACTGGGGTTGAGGCAGAGAGAGAGTCGGACTGAGACTGGGGCTGAAAGAAAGTGAGCTGCTCTGGGTCATTAAGGATAGAAAAGATGTAGGCTTGTTACCAGGTGGATCAGTGTAAGGAGAGGAGAGCCAAAGGTGGTGCTGAACGGTAGTGCTGTAAATCGGCAAGCAGAAGCCGATTATTATCAGTATCGGTACCGGAGGGGAAAGTTATCTGATAATCGGCATTGTACTGGAATCGGCTGAGTAACGATGAACAATAAATAAATGTTATACCCAACGCCCCTAGACTCTCGCACTTATATCTCAGTCATTTCAGTTGTGAACTAATGCTGTAACGATTATTTTTGAATGATGCGGTCTTATCCCACATTCTGTTTACTGTCTTAAATGGTAAAATGCTTGAACTAAAACATACGTAACATTTAGACCATAACATTATATTACTGTGGTTGGTATGGAGCTCGACACAATTAATTATCTGGACACCAGTCAAGGAGCTGTGGCAAACAAGTAGCAACCTGCGAGTTAGGTGGTACGCAGACACACACTGGCGGTGTTCCATCAATGGTATGACTTAGGCTTAATATTTAGTTTGGATGGTATGACAGCTGTGAGCAGAAATTCAATTTATTTTCATTTTTCCTATTAATCTTCAGTAAAATAAATACTTGATAAAAGACAGCATTTATACTTTAAAGTACCATATGTAAAATCTTGGCTGGCCGGTCATTAGCCATAAAATGAAGCATCATTACAGTTAAATGTACGTAATATTTCGATCATTAGCCAGTTCAGGCCAGACCAGCCTAAGAGTTAATGCACAGTGGAAAAAATAGCGTACACCTGCTTAATCTCAGAGATTGGACTTAACACACTAGTAGTCAAGGACTGCTTCTCATATATATCATGATTAAAATCGCTTTCCATGAAATAATGCATGAATGGCTAAATCCGGTGTATGCCAACAACTTGCAGAGGTAGTATAGTGCATTGTAGTGGCTCACATTACATGCACTAAAAATGTCATGGTTTTCTAGATTTTAACTCGCCCCGTCCCGACTGATTTTCCACCACTGACTCCCCCCAATCCCGACAAATTTTGGAAAAACATTTTTTTTTGGCTCAAACTTCCGCCTTTGGTGAGAAACACTGAGAATTCATAGAGAAATCATTCACCTGAGATTTAAAATACTGGATACAGGTAGCAGTACCCCTTTCATGACTGGGTTTTCCATCAGGCTGGCTTCAAAGAAAACGAGTTCTATGGGAGAGTAACTCCTCCACACCACTCATAAGCAGTATTATTTATTTATTTGGTATGAATTTATATGTAGTATGAGTGTATATTGGTTTTCACACAGTAATATAAGCAGTATAAGCATTGTTTCACTCACCAAACACGTCAACATACTTGACCTTTTTTGGCGACACTACCTGATCATCATTTCTGACTGTTCCTCAAATGCTACCTAAACTTTGTCCTCCACATTGTCATCGACTGGGGAATCATTCTCCACCTGAATATTGTACCGTGGCACAACATGTCTTTACTGGCCAGGACACTGGTAACAGGTGAATTGCTGAGACAATGGCATGTGGGGGGGGGGGAGGTCATGTGGGGTAAGGCATTGTATCTGCCTGGCCTCTTGAAGAGGATGGTGTCCCGTGTCTACGTACCAAAAATCACTCGCGAAAATTGAAAATTGTGCAAATTAGGGACCTTGCAACTGATCAGTGTTTATATACGTCAACGGGACTGACAGTGACAAAACGTGTGGACGTATACATATGTCAACGGGATGCAGCAGGTTAAGACAGTCTTCAAAGTTTATCTTATTTACTTAGACAAATTTAGGATTGAAGATTCTGTGGGTGAAGTGAGCAACATTCTTAGGTCACAGTGTCTTCTGTCATGCTAAATATTTGTTCTGGGATGACCCTCAAATTCGGGCATCATTTATGCACACAAACACATGATCAGCCACACATACACATCACAAGAAGACGTTCATGCTTCGATTTACCTTCTTTTCTTTGTATATACAGTATATCTATCTGTCTCTATCTATCTATCTCTATCTATCTATCTATCTATCTATATATATATATAGATCATCTATCTATCTCTCTCTCTATATATATATATATATAGATATATATATATATATATATATATATATATATATATATACCACACATGAATACCAAACCGCAAACTTTATACATATAGCTTACTAATGAAGAGGTACAGGCAGGATCTATATGTAATGTTTTTCCGTTGGCTGAAGGATTCCATCATTGTACAAGCTGGTCTTCAGTATAGCTGCAAATGTCATTCATCCACTCAGAGTTACTGCCCTCTTATTTCCCCCATCTATTGCCTTTATTCTTTTTATATGCAGTAAATCAGTATTTATTTAGATTTCACTGAGAAAAGTGACTAAATATTATGACTAAATAATGAATATGATAACTAAAGGATGCAGGCAGTTTCCACTTATTTCGACAGCGTGTGTACAGTATGTACAGTACATAAACCCACCACACACACCATCAGTACACGGTATACCACACTCTCAACTTGCTGCTTTTGGCAGCATCTAAGACTCGGTTCTTACACCTATCAACCCGACAAAATCTTCCACAGGTATACCCACTAATGTTTAATAATATTCAGCTTAATCCTGCACCATCCTTGAACATGCTTGGGGTTTCATTTACTTGGGACTTATCTTGGAAAGATCATATTACATCTCTTGTAAAATCTGCTTCCAAGAGATTGGGTGTGCTAAGCCGACTCCACTTTTTCTCTACCCCTGCACAATTGTTGACTCTATACAGGGGTTTTATCCGCCCCTGTGTGGAGTACAACTCTCATGTGTGGGGAGGCTCCCCACATACAGCTCTTCTCAATAGGGTGGAGTCAAAGGCTTTTCGTCTCATTAACTCTCCTCCTCTTACCGACTCCCTTCAACCTCTGTCTCTTCACCGCACTGTTGCATCTTTATCTCTTTTCTGTCACTACTTTAATGGTCACTGCTCCTCTGAACTGTCTGCTTGCATTCCTCCACCTCTATGACGGGCGCGTAGCACCTGTCTGGCAGCAAACTCTCATCCTTTTTCTGTCTAGCTCTCTAATGCAAGAGTTAACCGTTACTCCCAGTCTTTCATTTATGCAACAGGTCAACTCTGGAACTGTCTCCCTCTGTCCGTATTTCCTGCTGCCTATGATCTCCAGTCTTTCAAACGCAGTGTGTCCAGGCATCTCAAAATGATCGGATCTTGAATTTGCTCTCTATTGTAATTTGTTTTTCTCTTGGAGGGAACTGTTACTGCGGGCTCATGGCCTTTGGTTCCTTCTTCCTCGCGTTAAAAAAAAAAAAATCTTTTTTTTCCTCTTCCTTTCTCATTCATCCATTTATTACTATGAACCTTTTATATTTTAGTAAGACTATTAAGCTGCAAAACATTGTCAAGGTAACAACATTTTTTTGCACGGAATTAGGCAAAGCAATGACCAAAATATTCAATAAAAGCCATTTTAACGTTTCTTCATCCATATTTGATATCCCAATATCGACGGTAAATATCGGTATCAGTTTGGTATCAGAAAATAAAAAATGCAATTATCAGTGATATATTGGTTCTGCGAACTGTATTGGTTACAGCACTACTGAACACTGAAATCACATGGAACGGAGATTTCAGAGAAAGGAGAAACTGATAGGGTGTGTTCCATCTTAGAAGTAAGCTAGTCAAAGAATTTTTCATAATATGTAGAATTAGACGATAAGTAAACAGCACAGACTTATTTAGTCAGATAATGACAAGATAGCCGAAGTCAGAAAGTGGAGAATTCCGAAGATTCAAGTTCAGGAACACAAGAGCAAGATATGATATTGAGTACAGTACATATACACAAAAACCACCTTTGGCTCTGAAATGAGTATTCAGAAAGTAGGAGGATACAGAGAAGGGTTTGGTATCAGTCGTCTCAGACAGTTGAAGGTCTGTGAGGAAGAGGTGAGGTTTAAGCCCCTGTCACACATACGCAACTCAAGGGCCGACTGTGGGGCAACTCAAGGTCGTAACGCATTTTTTCATCAATCGTCCCTTGATTTGCCAACAAAGCCCGGACTCTTTAGGGCAATCATGAGCCACTGGGACGACTCATCGTGCCTCACGACTTAAAGTCGTGTCATAGTTGCATCGCAGTCGGGGGTGTTGTACATTGGTCAAGAAACAGTCTTAGCTCAATTGGATGCGTCGTGATGCGGTCGTTGCGTGTAGTGATGCTGTTGCCGACAAAAAAACACCCACCTGCTACCACCCACCTGCCTCCTGCCACCATCCACCTGCCACCACCGACCTGCCTCCTGCCACCATCCACCTGCCACCACCGACCTGCCTCCTGCCACCATCCACCTGCCACCACCGACCTGCCTCCACACATCTGTCTCCATCCACCTGCTTCCACCCCCCACCCACCTGCCTCTACTCACCTGCCACCACCCACCTACCACCACCCACCTACCACCACCCACCTGCCATCTGCCACCGGCCACCTGCCACCACTGACCAGCCACCTGCCACCACCCACCTGCCATCTGCCTCCACCAACTTGCCACCTGCCTCCACCCACCACCCACTTACCCACCTGCCACAATCTTACTCACCTACCACTTACCCATCTACCACCCACTTACCCATCTACCAGTTACCTCCCTACCACTCACCACCCACCAACCACCCAACCACCAACCTACCACCCACCTACTATCCAACCTCCCACCTACCACCCAACCACCCACCTGCCCCCCGACTCACCAGAGCCTTCCTGATCGCTGACAATTCTACTGATGAAGCCAACTCAAAATAAAACCTACTTTTATTTAATAAAATCTGGAAATCTATTACCATACATAAATTACCTCTGTAAGGTGGGGTTGGGTGTCACTGGTGGTCCAGGTGTGATCCCCCACCCCACGCTGGGTGTCACTGGTAGTCCAGGTGTGATGCCCCACCCCATGCTGGGTGTCACTGGTGGTCCAGGTGTGATGCCCCACCCCACACTGGGTGTCACTGGTAGTCCAGGTGTGATACCCCACCCCACGCTGGGTGTCACTGGTAGTCCAGGTGTGATGCCCCACCCCACGCTGGGTGTCACTGGTAGTCCAGGTGTGATGCCCCGCCCCATGGGTCGGTCCTGGGGGGATCAGAGTGCATTCCCCAGATGCGTCATGCAGTCGTGTTGCGTTCGTGGGCGGTCGTGTCACGGTCGTGGCTGACAAAAAATCGTTAAATTTCAAATTTGAAGTTTTGCAGTTCCGTTGCCTCGTGGTCGCCTCACAATCTTGTCGTATTCTTGAGGACGTCATGACCGGTCATGAGGTAGTTGTGATGCAGTCGTTAGGCAGTCATAAGCAGAGCAGATTCAGGCCAGTCAGAAGGCGTGGGAGCCAACTAGGACACGACCTCGAGTTGCACTGCAGTCGGTCCTTGAGTCGTGTATGTGTGAGAGGGGCTTTAGATGAGAAGTTGTGTTCAGCAGAGAGAAATTTAGAGGAAAGGCCACGAATGTTGCAGAAATGAAGGACTCAGACACATAGGCGGACAGTGGCGTACGCAGAAAGTTGAAAAGGGGGGGGGGCATTTTTTTTATCTATTAACTGTGCAGTCCATGACTTTGGCGAGTGCAGCGAGCCTGTGCAGCTGGGGGGTTCGGGGGGGCGCTGTAAGCCCCCCCCGACTTCGGAGAAAATTTTGCATATTGGCCAATTTTATAATCATTTTGAGGCCATATGGAGTGGGTGAATGACATAAATACAGCATATTCTAATGTAATTTTTAAGTACTCTGTGCCACTGAGTTATCATTCAGTCTCCCCAATAACCTTATAGTACTAAAATTCAAACAATCATATTTCTTTTTATAAGCAGAATAGACAGGATTACTGGACAGTATGACAAAATATACAGTATATATATATATATATATATATATATATATATATATATATATATATATATATATATATATATAATTTAATTTTTTATGTATATTGCACAAGGGGGGGACCATGGCCGCATGCCCCCCCCCTCGGTATGTCACTGTAGGCAGATCTAGACTGCTGTTCTGGGGGAGGCAAGCAAGAAAGGGGCGCCATAGACGGATATTCTGGGAGGAGGAGCAAGCAAGAAAGGAGGGCCATAAACGGCTATTCTGGGGGGAGGGGGCAAGCAAGAAAGGGGTGCCCGCTAGTAACCAGCTTATTTAAATTTTCACTAGTTGTTACGTATATATCTAATTCTTATGAGTAATTGTAAAAGGTTAGGCTAGACATACAGTGAACGTTTTCTATAGGAAAACGTTCACTAACGTCCCCATTTCCACACACACACAGACACATATATTAAAAGATACTTTTTGTGTGCAGCATCTGTATGTCAGGGTGAGGGTCAGGTGCCCGACGCTTCTTGCCTACGGCCCTAGGAGTTGAAAGGAACAAGAGGCGCAGGAAACAACTGAAAGGAATTACAAAGGGTGCCAACGTACCCCCTTGGGGGGTCATGGTACCAGTGCCCCCCCCCCCCTTAAATCCGCCAGTGCAACTTCCAGGGATCTCACTTCGTTTCACAGAGGGAGGAGGGGATGATGGGGGCTTCTATGGTCTCCCTTCCCCATGGGGACTCCGAGGCTTGGTGTTGAGACACCTTTTTAAATAAAATTTCGAATAGGAAGTGTTGTGTGTGATGTGAGTGTAGTTTGGTGCTGACGGTTAGAGGAATTTGTATCGGAGAGCATGCTGGCCTACTCTCTGTGTTATTTAAACACTGAAAATGTTCACCTAAGGGGGATGGTCAGAAGCTAGTCAGGAGGGCTAATGAAATGGGAGTTCCACTTCTCCCTGTCATCAGTTTTACATCAACCTTGGAAGTACTGCCCCATTCGACTGGTGTTACAGTCTACTGAGGGAGACTGAGAATGAGACTCGGAGAGACTGAGGGAACATAAGAACATAAGAAGAGAAGATAACTGCAGTAGGCCGGTTGTCCCATGCTAGGCAGCTCCTATACGAGTATCAGTAAGTGAACTACTAGAATGAGATAAGGACAGCAAAGAAGAAGGCTTTTCTCTGCCCTCCAAACCCTCCAGCCGAAGCCGGCAGGAAAAAGTCAGAAAGAACACCACGCAGCATAGAAAAACTGGCGTGGACATTTTATAGGAAAGTGTAAAAGGAGAATAGAGACTACCATAGTGCAATATGAAAAGGGAAAAATATGAATTAGTATTGGTTATAAGATTATTATTTTTTGTCTATACCCACCCCTTATATGTCATATGCTCATCTAGCCTATGCTTGAAACACTCAGTGGAAGAGGTAGCAACTACCTCATTAGGTAGCTTATTCCATTCGTCTACTACTCTATTACCAAGCCAATTTCTACCTATTTCCTTACTGAAACGGAATTTTTCTAGTTTGAAACCATTACTTCTAGTTCTATCATGTAAGCTCACTTTAAGTACATTGCTAATATCTCGCATATTTATACCTTTTATCCACTTAAACACCTCAATTAAGTCTCCCCTTACTCTGCACCTCTCTAGTGAGTGCAGACATAGTCTTTTCAGTCTGTCTTCATATGAAGGTTCTGAACATCATCTATCATTTTTGTCATTCTTCTCTGTACATTTTCTAACGAGTTAATATCATTCTATAGTAAGGACACCAAAACTGGACTGCGTAGTCTAAATGTGGCCCTACTAATGCTAGATAAAGTTGTAGTATTACTTTTGATGACCTATTGCTCACACTTCTTGAAGTAAATCCTCCCTATTTGCTTTATTTGTCGCATTAATACACTGTTGCCTTGGTTAGAGGTCGTTGCCAACCACAACTCCTAGATCTCTCTCGCATTCCAATTTGCTAATTTCTTTGTTATCTAAGCTGTATTTGGTATCTCCAATGGTCTTGCATGCATTAAGTACTTTACATTTTTCAACGTTAAATTCCATTTGCCAAGCTTTAGACCATTTGGACAATATATCGAGGGCCTTTTATAAGTTATGGCAATCGTCAGTCGAGTTAATGATACGCCCTATTTTTGTATCGTCGGCAAATTTGCTGATACTGCTAGTGATACCTAAGTCTAGAGCATTTATATATATATATATATATATATATATATATATATATATATATATATATATATATATATATATATATAATAAATAATATGCGACCGAGCACTGAACCCTGTGGTACACCGATTTTTACTAATCCCAGTCCGACTTAGTTCCATTTATTAATTCTCTCTGCTTTCGTCCTTTCAGCCAGGACTGAGGGAGACTGAGGCTGAGAGAAATTGAGACCGAGACTGAGACAGACTGAGACTGATAGTGAGACTGAGACTGAGAGAGACTGAGACTGAGAGGGTTTGGGAATGAAAGTGAGATTCTGATGATACCAATGATCATGTTTGTGATGTTTCCGGCAGAGTCTACTGGGGGTGTCAGCCATCATCATCCTATGGGCCATGATGGGAGGCACTAGACTCAGCAGACAAGATCCCAAACTCCACTACCTCGTGGAGAAGCTCAACCTACAGTTCCGGGCTGGGGATGTGAGTTTGTTTATCTATTTATAAATGTGTTTCATCTTCTTTATTTTTTTTAATACACTGTCATGGTGCCAGGCTGGAATAGCCTGTGTGCTAACACAGTCCAGTTTGAATCCATGAGGTGGCTGGATCAGGTTTGGCAAATGGAAAAGCACAAGAATGTTGCAAAATACTCAAAACTCCAGTAATCATAAGAAATCTTGGTAAAATCTATTGAATAAGGCCTAGATGCAAATCAGCTAGAGATTAGCCACCAAAATTTGGCTCCAGATAAATGCTAATGCCTTAAGATCTTTAGTCAAAAGAGTAAGAATGGGAACTCTGAGCCAGATGTATATAATATATATAATGTAGATATCTTTTATATATTATATATATATAGTTTGTATTATATATAATATTTACTATCTTATATATATAATAAATAAAATATATGTGTTATATACAGCCAGCCCCCTACTTATGAAAGACTGACTTTTAAAAAATCCGCAGATACGAACAAAAATTTGTGTGGGGGGGGGGGCGGGTCAGTCATAACAAGGAAGGATGGGGTCAGGTGAAGACACTGAAGGAGGTGAGGTGATAACTGCAGTTCATGGAAGGGTAGGGGATTAGTGGAGGAGTGGAGACAATAATGGGCTTTAATCTGAGTGGCTGGAGAGAGAGAGAGAGAGAGAGAGAGAGAGAGAGAGAGAGAGAGAGAGAGAGAGAGAATGGACTTAAAAAAAAAATTACGAAAGACCTTTTAGAACCAATTTTTTCGTAAGTTGTGGACTGTCTTATTATATATATTATATATATATTGTATATAAATCATACCTATGATATACCTTCATTATTCTAATATACTATAGCAGTAGCCGTGTGTGTGTGTGTGTGTGTGTGTGTGTGTTTTGGGCAGTCGAAACAACACATTCAAATCGCACCAAAATTGGAACAAAAATCGCAAAAAAATTGCTGACGTAAAAAAAGATCTTGGCTCCATCACGACTGAAAACTTTTACTATATTTAATGAGTGATCACATTTTGACCAAAAAAATGCTGCTCCCGGAGCCCGGCATAGGATTTCCGTAGAATTTTTTGCCCAGAGGGAGAAAAATACTCTGGAGCACTAGCCGTGTGTCTGTGTGTGTACTTCGGACTTGCGTTCGGACACCTTGGGTTCCATTACCGAAGCTGCAAATAACACGATCAATTGGTTAGCTGCAAAAAATCCATGTGACAACGTTACACTAGAACAGCACATAAACGCGAGAGCCCTCCGCAGGAGCAAGTGCGAGGGGCCCGAAGGGCCCACAAGCACTTGTATATATTCTATATATATATATATATATATATATATATATATATATATATATATATATATATATATATATATATATATATATATATGTATAATTATATAAATGATGGTAACGAAGAATGTGTAAGGGTTAATGGGTATCTGAGTGAGTGGTTCACGATCAGTGTGGCCGTGCGACAAGGTTGTGTGAAGTCTCCCTGGTTGTTCAATATATATATGGATGGGGTGATGAGAGAAGTAAAAACACGTTGGTAATGAATGGTGATAGATGGAATATCTCAAATTTGTTGTATGCTGATGATGCAGTACTGCTTGCAAATACCGGACGAGAACTTGGTAGGCTAGTGCAGAGTTTTGATGTCTGTGACCGTCGTGCCTTGAGAGTAAATGTAGAGAAGAGTAAAGTAATGGTAATTGAGAGAGAAGGTGACTCCCAGTATGACGTCACAGTGAATGAAGAGAGACTGGAATTGGTGAGAGAGTTCAAATACTTGGGTACAATGATAGAAAAGAGAGGAAAATGTGCAAAAGAAGTTGAAAGTAGAGTGATACAAGGAAGAAAAGTGGCTGGTGCAGTGAAGGCCTTGATAAGAAACAGAGGCTTGAGTGTTGCAGCTGCACGAGGCTTACATGAGGGAGTGTTAGTGCCAACTCTAACATACCGGTGTGAGACTATGGTGTGGTATGAAAATGAAAAGTCAAGAGTAGTATCAGTGGAGATGGGACTGCTGAGGAATGTATGTGGAGTATAGAGGTGGATAGGATACGAAATAATGTGATTCGTGAAAGGTGTGGAGTGAGGAAGTCGGTGGACACCAGAATTGATGAGAGTGTCATGAGATGGTATGGTCATGTGGAAAGAATGGATAACAATAGAGTGGTAAAAAAGGTATACCTGACTGAATTTGACGGAGCGAGGAGGCGAGGTAGGCCAAGAAGGTGGAGAGATATGGTGGATGAGTGTGTGAGGAAGAGAGGTTTGGAAGTCGGTGAGGCTAGGAACCTGACAAGAGATCGAGCTGGCTGGATGAATTTTGTGAGAAATGCATGATCAGGGATTTTGGCACCCCTTGTGAGCATGGCAGCATCCGGATTGACTCAATCGGATACGTTTGTGTGAAGCTGCAGAATGTGGTGAATATTTTTGGCGTATCCGGTAGAGCCAGGATTCGGGGGGCTTGAATGATGAGTGAATGGAAGTGTGGCCTATTTGGATTGGGAAAGTTTGTGCTGTCTGGACATTGCTACTCCTCACCCTGCCCTTGGGTGGGAAAGGAGGTCCGGATGATGATGATGATGATGATGATGATGATGATGATATACTCTGTATATACAGAGAGAGAGAGAGAGAGAGAGAGAGAGAGAGTATATATTCTATACACTTATTACATATATACTATCTATATACTTTGTATATTAGATTACATATATGTGCATGTAATATGTATATACATATATAAATATATATATATATATACGTGTGTGTGTGTGTGTGTATATTATTATATATTATATGTATTATATATATTACACGTATGGTTCTCTCTCTCTCTCTCTCTCTCTCTCTCTCTCTCTCTCTCTCTCTCTCTCTCTCTCTCTCTCTCTCTCTCTCTCTCTCTCTCTATATATATATATATATATGTCTATATATGTATATTATATTTATATATTATGAATATATTATGTGTATTATTTATAATATATATACTTAAGTATATGCTTATATTACATGGATATAGATACAGATATAGATACAGATATAGATCTGTCTATTTATCATTTTATGAATCTTCCTATTTCATTGACAGAGAGAGAGAGAGAGAGAGAGAGAGAGAGAGAGAGACAGACAGACAGACAGACAGACAGACAGACAGACAGACTGACAGGAACACGGATAGACAAACAGATAGACGGATAGATAGACAGACTGACAGATAGACAGACAGAACTGCTCCAGGCCTTTGCAATTTTTTGTTCTTTTTTTAATTGGTAGCGGTGTCCTCAGCAGGCAGCTTTGCAGATCTCTTACATATTGTTGCAGACTGAAAGCCCTTTCATAGACACGGCCGTGGGAAGCAAGCTTGTCCCTCTGTTCACACAAATGTATGCACTTTTGTCTGGTTATTTTTATCAATCGGCGTGTGAAACCGTCTCAAATAATGACCGTCTCATACACACCACACATAGTGAAAAGTAAAATAACCTCATAAAATGTATAAATTAAGCAGGCTATGCATCACACTGCCTGCTCAAAACTCACTGTTGTCCTGGCGGGTGGTGCCCATGTGTCGTCACAGGTCAAGACGACCAATCATAGACGACCTTTGCAAAACCTACTTTATTTTGGTCCAGAGATGAGCACACTGAGTCTCAACAGTGTACTTGAGACCGACCCCACTACTGTAAGCTGCAATAGGCTCCACCCTGCATAATCCTAGGTCAGGTGGAGATCCACCACCGTGCAAAATTTCGTTTTACAGCTTAAAAAAAAAAAAAAAAAAAAAAAAAATGCTGCCCTCCCTCCCACTGACGGCCGCCTCTGTCCCTGTGAGGAGCAGGGATGACTCACCCTGCCTAAATCCTAGCCTAGGTTGCAGCCTGCCACTATGTAAGATTTCGTTTTTCTAGGGTGGGGAAAAATGGCCTTGCATACTAGCATTGAACAGGACCCCTGGGAGCTGCCCCCTCTAGAGGCCGCCCCTTGTCGCATCCTGCATAGGATCTGATGTGGGTGGAGGCATATCACTGTCGAAAATTTTGTGCTCCTGGTATATATATATATATATATATATATATATATATATATATATATATATATATACACTTTGGTAGGGCATACCGGCGTTGCCCACTAGGGTCCACTTCTCCCTAGGAGAGGGAGCCATTTGCTGTCACACCAAGCCTAAAACCTGGTTCGGGTGGTGTCTGTCTGTGCCACATTTCGTCTTGCTAAGTAAAAAAATGGTGGTGCTCCCCCCAGAACGCCACTGTCCAGGGGGGCAGAGGAGTCCCACATTGCCTAAAATCTGGTGATCTTCCACTATTCAATATTCATCTTCATTATTGAAGAAAAAAATTGGCCATGCATACTGCTGTTGACTGAGACCCCTGCCCATGATCCTCCATGTTGGCAGTCTGTCACTGGAGATTTCGTTTTTCTGGGTTAAAAAAAAAAAAAAAATGTACATACTGACAGCAAATAGGATCCAGTGGGGAGCCCCTGGGGTCCCATCCTACCAAAAACTGTTCCTTGTGGAGGTCTATCATTGTGCATAATTTTGTTTCTGGACGTTCCCAGATACTCCCGGTTGTTAGAATATGCATTTTATTAGTACTACCTTCTCCTCCAACGTCCACAACCATGCTGGAGAAACATGAAGTGTTACCCTTTCTGTGGAGTGTGGAAAACAGTAAAAGCTAACATTTGAAGGACTGTGGAGAACCCGAGCTGTATGAGGGCCCGAGATTAAACTACTGTAATTTTAATAATTTAAGCCATTCGAGACCTCCCTACATCCCTGACAGTGTTTACGGGACAGATAAATCTTAGCCAACCTCTTGGAGTTGAGCTATGGCGAGTTTGTGTCCAGTGACGTCAGTTCAGCACCTTTCAAATACATTTAAGTTCATTCAAGCCATTTTTTTTACGACCCTTCATAATCCAGTCCTGCTTTATCTGGCCAGTTTGGAGTGTGCCTCGTGCATTAAAGATATTATTCTCTTGGGCATGGAAGCATAAATTCCTTTCTCTTATCCTGTGAATAATGAAAAAAAAATCATCACGCTTATTCTAATGCTGTCCACAACAAGGTGAGGGCCTATGAAAGGTACCTGAGCCAACCCACCCCTGAATCTCATCTGTTTTATGTTTCTGCCTGAAATCGTGCTAAGTCTGTCCTTAGCTCAGCCAGTAATAACTTCATTTCTACTTTATGCTTTCAACTCTCCAACCCAAATTCTTCCCGCATCTTCTAACACTTTGCCTAAAACCTTTCTTGCACTTTTACTTCATGATATTTCCCTCTTCTTTCTTGCTCTGATGACCCTGTAGCTGTTTCTTGTAGTGGTAACGCAGAAGTCTGTTCAGACTTTCTCCTTCAATTCCACTTTGGACGATTCCGGTTTTTTCCTTTATCACTTCCCCTCTCTGAGTTCCTCATAGCTGACATTAAAATTTCTTCAGCTGATCTGTTTTCTGCTATCACTGGCCTCAACACTGTGACAAAGCATATGGGTCTGATGGGATCCCTCCTGATGTCCTCAAGAACTGTGCTTCTGTGCTTACACCCTACCTAAATAAACTCTTTCACCTTTGTCTGTCGACTTGTACCTTTCCTTCATGCTGGAAGTTTGCTCTCATTCAGCCTTTCTCAAAGAAAGGTGACCATTCCCGACCTCCATCGCCCAACTGGTTTCACATCCTGTATTTCTAAAGATTTTGAATCTATTCTTAGCAAAAAAAAAAAAAAAAAAAGTTAAACAAGTTTCCTATCCCAACCTACTTTCCTATTGCCCGTATGGGTTCCGTCAGGGACGCTCCACTGGTTATCTCACCTTCCTTTCAGACTCCTGGTTATCCTCCTTTCGGGACTTTGACGAAAGCTTTGCCTGTGCACTTCATATCTCAAAGGCTTTCGATCGAGTCAGGCAAAAATCTTTGATTTCCAGACTGCCCTCGTACGGTTTCTATCCTTCTATCTATGCATTCATCTCTAGCCTCCCTTCTGGTCATTCTATAGCTGCTGTTGTAGACGGGCACCGTTCTTCTCCGAGGGCTAACAATAGTGGTGTTCCTCAAGGCTCTCTTCTATCACCAGCTCCCTTCCTTCCATTCATCAATTACCTAAACTGCACATGTAACCCTATTCACTCATACGCTGATGACTCCACCCTTCCTCTTTCCATCAGCTTCCCGCAGTGTCCATCACAGCAATTACTTTAGCAAACAAGGGATGAGGCTAGGGCCCACTTAATGCCTGACTTGGCTTATTATCTCTGAGGTTAAAGAAGTATTGTTGTTTTTAAAGCATCAAAAACTCAGATCTTACATATTTTGACCAGTCAAAATCTACCAAAGAAATATCCTCTTACTTATAACAGTACTCATCTCAATCCTGCATCATCTTTTAACATACTTGAGGTTTCATTCTCTGGGGATTTATCTTGGAAAGATCATATTACCCCTCTTGTTAAATCTGCCTCCATGAGACTGGGTGTGCTAAGCTGACTCTGTGCCTTCTTAATCCTTGTACAGTTGTTGACTTTATACACGGGTTATATTAGCCCCTGTGTAGAGTACAATGTGTGGGCAGGATTCCCACATACAGCTCCTCTCAACAGTGGTGTCAAAGGTTTGTTATCTCATTAACTCCCTTCCTTTTATTGGCTTCATTCATCCTCTGTCTTCCCCACAACGTTACATCTTTCTTCTATCGCTACTTCAACGGACATTGCTCCTCTGAACTGTCTGCTTGCATCCCTCTAACAAAGCAGCAGGCACGTAGCACCCATCTAGCAGCAAACTCTCATACCCTTTCTCTCTAATGCAAGAGTTAACCGTTACTCCCAGTCCTTCACGTATGCAACAGGGCAACTCTGGAATTGTCCTCCTCTGTCTGTATTTCCTACTACCTATGACATTGTCTTTTAAACGCAGTGTGTCCAGGCATCTTGAAATGAATGGATCTTGAATTAGGCTGTTATCTTTGTTTTATTTTTTCTTGGAGGAAACAATTTACGGGCAACTGGGGTCTGGTTCCTTCTTCTTTGCAGAAAGAAAGGATCATTTAGGCCATTCAGGACCAATTGGGTTCATTGAGGACCAATTAGTTTCGTTCAGATGCAATTGTGTTTTCCTTCAACAGTGCCACTACTTCTGACTTAGTCTTTTCATATTAATACTGGTCCATTCAGGTCATTACAAGCTAGTGTAGGACAGTTCAGGTCGTTAAAGTCATTTAGGTTCATGAAGGTCATTCACATTCATCCGGGATCAGGTGCGTTCAGGCCCACTCACTTCCAGTTAGACCCAGTCAGGGTTTGCACATTCATTCAGGCCCGGCTACATCAATGGTGGTCGTCAGGTCCAACACATGCATTTTGTTCTTGTCAGGTCATCGCAGGTCAATTGAAGGCCAGTGGGGTCCAGTTAGATCCATTCAGGGCATTCATATACAGTTGGGTCCAATCAAATCAGTTCAGGTCCAGTCATATGCATTTCATTCTATATACTGTAGTTCTAGTCTAGACATTTAAGTTTTTCAGCTAGGTTCAGAACCAAGTAGAATAAATCAGGCTTATTTCAAACAATTTGGGTCCTTCTAGGTCACTTCATGTCTATCAGGTCCAACTCGGTCAAAATAAGCTGAGAAGAAGCTTATGATAACATACTGTACAGCCAAATCAGGCCAACTGTTATTTTTCTTTACTACGAGAGTTCAGGTCTTTCATGTCCTTTCATGTTTATCAATGTACAATCAGGGAAAGTTCCGCATTACCCACCTCCCGAACCACTGGTGTGAGGCGGGTGAATGTGAAGCGGCAGCCAGACCTCATGTGTCTGGTAACTGTGAGTGTGAAGAAGGGGGAGGCGGAGGATTGGAGGCAGAGGAAGGTTTAGTGATAGACTGGTAATCACGTGTAGGTCTGCAATGTATGAGTTAGACGATGTGGTTGAGTGACTTTAGTAAGGCTAGATGACAATATGATACTAGTATTTTATGGGAAAAAAATAATCGTAGATGTCCCTGGAGTTAGTGTTGTCAGGAAAGTTATGGAAGTTCGCTGGGTTTGGACAGAGGTTTGAATGCTTTCATTCCCTCTCGACTTTAACATAAGTTTCCCCAGGAGTTATTCATAACGATATGACATTGTGTTGACTCGAAAACAAAACCACTGTATTATCTAACACACACACACACACACACACACACACACACACACACATATATATATATATATATATATATATATATATATATATATATATATATATATATATATATATATATATATATATATATATATATATATATATATATATATATATATATATATATATATATATATATATATAGTATGTATTTGTGTGTGTGTGTCTGTGTGTGTGTAAATTCTTATAAATTTGTTTATTTATTTACCCTATGTCATCCCACTGTAAACATCCGCCTGCAAACATTTCCCGTGTTATTTTGGTCACTCTTCGTCTCAAACTTAGAGTCTAGGGTAGTGTGTAATAATAATAATTAAAAAAAAAAATCTATGAGCCATTAACAGGTTTTTCGTTTCCCTTTAAACAGAAGTCCTAATTTTAAGATCAGTCTCTGTAACTATCATTCCTATCGAACATTACAAAACGAAGCCAAAGAAACATACCTTTGACAGTAAACACGTATTGATTTTGTGACGTGAACAACTCTCCAAACCCTTCCACCCCCGTTCACCCTCCCTCCCACTCACAGTTACCAAACAAGTGGGGTCTGGCTGCTGCTTTGCGACTATTTGTCGACCACCAATGCTCCAAGCAGTGGGTAATGTGGAATTTTCCCTGAATATATATTAGATCACTTCAGGTCCATTCATATTGTTTCAGGTCATGTTCATGAGAATAGGTAAAACAAAATTAACCATACTGATTAACCCGTGGCATCCCGTCGACGTGAATTAACGTCCACAAGTTGTGTCACTGCCAATCCCGTTGATGTTCATAAACACAAATCAATTGCAAGGTCCCTAATTTGCACAATTTTCAATTTTTGCAAGTGATTTTTGGTACGTAGACACGAGACACCTTCCTCTAAAAGATGCCAGGCAGGGACAATGCCTCACCCAGCATGACCTCCCCCCTCCCCTGCATGCCATTGTCTCAGCAATTCACCTGTTACCAGTGACCAGGCCAGTAAAGCCATGTCATGCCACGGTACGAAATTCAGGGCCAGAGTGATTCCCCAATCGATGACAATGTGGAGGACAAACTTTACATAGCATTAGAGGAAGAAACAGTCAGAAATGATGATCAGGTAATGTCGCCAAAAAAGGTCAGGTATGATGATGTGCTTCATGAGTGAAACAATGCTTATATTGCCTATATTACTGTGTGAAAACCAATATTCTCTCGTACTACATATAAATTTGTACCAAATAAGTAAATTAATACCATTTATGAGTGGTGTGGAATGGTTACACTCCCATTGAACTCGTTTTCTATGAAGCCAGCCTGATAGAAAACACAGTAAGGTGAGGAGGTACTGCTACCTGTATTAAGTATTTTAAACCTCAGGTGAGCGATTTCTCTATGATTCTTCGATGTTTCTCACCAAAAGCGGAGGTTTGAGCAAAAAAAAAAAAAATCCAAAAATGATCGGGATTGGGGGGAGTCAGTGGTGGAAAAGTGGTCAGGATGGGGCGGGTTAAACATATTTTGGATACATCTACTTAAATAATTCAGGACTGCACGAACAAGTAAAGTGAATAGGCGGACGAATGTTTTATGCTTCTGATTTTGGGTACAGGCTTAGCACCCCAATCCCCGAGGCCCAGCAGTCCTCCTGCGTACCACACTCCCCCACATGTCAACACTTTGACAATAGCACCCACCATCCATAGTGAATGCATCCTATCTCATACAGGACTGGTGTACTGTTAATCAGTAATGTCCATTATAACGGAATTCCATTCCTTAAACTGTTCCATGCCCCAGCCGAGAATCGACTTTCGTTGAATTCGGACAGCGGATCATCTCCCTACAGACCCCACGACAGGGAAGTATACCTAGTTGATACAAGTACTCTCAGATAGTTATTTATACAAATCAGTATCCTCACTCGAGGCACAAAGAACGTGTCAGAAATTCTTATACACTCCATTGTCTGACGTGTGTTAATCTAAGACAACCTTAAGTAAATTCACATGTCTCTTAGGAGAATTAGGTGTAACTGATACTCCAACTCACCTAGTTATTATTCTCTTATCTCCTAGCTAATTCCCCATTGAATTTGCCAATTCGTAAAGGTTACTTAGCTAGAAAGAGTCGGACATCAGATGACGAAGAGCTTGATCTTTAGGTCGGTTGCCTGGGCACCCAAGCGTCCTTGAGGTGCGTATTTACAATATGCTGCTTGAACCTTGTCTAAGAGCAGAGTGACAACATGGCGAGCTTCTTCTCCCCTCATAGGATTTGAAGAGGTGCCAACTATCTATTAATTACAATGCTAAATACAGTTAGATTACATCATGATATATACAGGGCGAATTTAACTAATTAATCTTAATTTTAATTAAACTAAAGCCAAGCCAAATACTCCCTTTATCTATATAAACATGTTAAACCCACATCTGCTTTTCATGTGAGGCTTTTCATTCTCAGGACATGCCATCTGCCACGCAGACGCAGTTTAGGTCAATGGAACTTTCCAAAATAAATACATGTACAGTATTTACAATATATTATCCACAAGGGCTAACGCAGTAGCATTTAATTTATTAATAATAAGAATTATTAAAAAGAACTCAATCTCTGGGTTATAAAAACCGCTTGAACAAGTATTAAGGATCTCCAGGTTCTCCTCTGCTTCTAACCAGGGATGACTATTTTAAAAAGTAAGGAGCGCAACCACCCAGGGGGAAAATATTTCCCACAGTTTTGGGGCCGGACAAAATATGATACGCTGTATCATGTAATGTGACCCTTAGCCAGTTCTCTCCATAGGCCTCGAGAACCCTGTGCTGCGGTCCTTCTAGATCATGCATCTTGACCCTTTTGGTCTCCACCATTCGCTTTCTCTCACTCACTCGAGGGGTACCAGTTTATCAATAGTTTTTACGTTGGTATGTCCCCTACATTTTATTTTTAAGAGTCTCAGCACCCCCTCTGAATCTGGGTGCGTGGAGATCACTTTAGCTAATGGCCACTGGGATCTTGGTTATTCTGTTTTTACTGTGACCACATTAGGCTTATAACTGATTTGTTGCAGACAGCCTGAGCCCCATAAAATCTTTCTTGTAGGCTCAAAAGGTATTCTTCACTCCAATGTCTATTCCAGGTGTCTAAAACCTTTTTCAGACGTTGATATCCCTCCTGCAGACGTTGTCCTAATTCATCATTTTCTATGGTAGGATCCTCTACTTCCTCCTGGATATCCACACAAGGCATCGGATGGAGCTTTCTGCCATATAACATATGAGCCAGTGTCAATGCCTCAGTTCAGGTGCTAGTGTCATCTAGATCGGTTAGGGGTCTATCATTAATCCTAGCTTCAAATTCAGTTCTCACTGTTCTTAACTTGTCTCTTGTGATCTTAGTTCTGTGTAAGGTTTTCCTTAGGCAGTTCTTCACAATACCAATCATTTATTCGGTAAATCCATTTTGCCATGGTGCTCTTGGAGCTATGAACTGCCAAGTCCAATTTCGGATTCCCAGTGCCGAATTAACCTTTGGGTCATTCATTATACTTAAAAGTAGAGGTGCTGCTACAACGAAATTGGTTCCATTGTCCCTTATTAATTTATTAGGACAAGACCTAGCGGAAAATCTTCTAAATACGTTCAGGAATGTCTCTGAACTCAGATCTTCTGCCATTTCTAGATGGACTGCCCTTGTGTAGGTGCACGTAAACAGACATATATACACCTTATGGGGAGTTCCTTCACTCATAACAGTTATAGCCCCTGTGTAATCAACTCCAGTTACTTTGAAGGGCTGACTTACATTTACCCTATCCCTTGGTAAGGCAGGTGGTCCTCCATAGTCATATGGTCGTTGTTCATACCTCCTACATGTAATGCAACCTTTGAAATATTTCTTTATGACCTGTCTACCGTTAGGGATCCAATCAATACCTTTCCCGGATTCAGGCCAAACTCTGCGGCACACCTCTGTGATGAGTCAAATAATGGGCTTCCTTTACAATTATCTGTACAAAATATCCCTTCTTAGGTATTAATATGGGGTGTCTAGTTTGGAGAGGCAAATCAGCCTTTATTATTCGGCCCCAGCATCTAATTAGACCCTTTCCGTCTAAGAACAAGCCTAAATCTCTTATCAGCTTATTCTTGTTCCCAGTGCCTTCGCCTAAAAGGTCATATATCACTCCATAATAATTCCCTTGTATCCTTTTCAGCCAATATTCCATGGGGTCTAACTTCTGAAACCCCAATTTCTTATTTACAAAATTTAACAACTAATTCAGTAGAGTTAATAAGTTGTCTTATTGATGAGAATCTGCTAACGTCAATTACTTCTGGCTCAGGTACTACAGGGTCCATGTTTACTACACCGACCTCAGCGATACTATACTATTTCTGCTCAGACCAATCTTTAGTGAGTAACCATTTAGGACCTTTAAACCACGAGTTATCTTTGATCAGTCTCTTTACAGTCGAACCTTTCGAGAGCAGATCAGCTGGGTTTTGTTTGAAGGATACATGCATAAATTTAAATTTAGAAGACAGCTCTTAAACAGTCTTCACTCTGTTGCAGATGAAAGGAATTTTACTGTCTTCCTTCCCTATCCAATGAAGACAAATCTCACTGTCAGTCCATATATAGATATCCTTAAACTGAGTATCAAGAGTGGTTATATACCTGGCCAATTTAGTTCCTACTTCTATGGAAGCCAATTTCATTTGAGGTAGGGTTCTTCCTTTAATTGGCACGACTCTGCCTTTGAACATAATAATCTTACTGTCCTCTTTTGTTGCGCAATAAGATACTGCTCCATTAGCCTTTTGAGAAGCATCACAAAATATGTGCAAATGCGACTTCTCATTACTGTTTATTTTCCTGGGAATACATATGCCTGATGTGGTTTCAGACTCCTTTCTAATCTGTTCCCATTGTTCCACATATGTCTCACCTAAATCAGAGTCCCAGTCCAACCTTTCTCGCCAAGCCTCCTGCACTAAAAATTTGCCCCTAATAGCTATAGGACTGACCAATCCTAATGGGTCAAAGAAAGTGGAGATCTGACTTAACAAGGACCTCTTAGTGAGTGTTACATCAGAGAACTTAATTGGTTTCAAACTTATTTCATCAGCTGTTGTATCCCAGTTAAGACCCAACACAATTTGAGTTTTGGGAATGTCATTATTTGGATAGTCCTCTTGTATTTTATTCCTCAAAAGTGGTGAATTTGTATTCCACCTCTGTAACGGCAAATATGCCTTCCCACATTCGGAACTGACTACTTCATAAACCTTCAATGCTTCCGACTTAGTATCAACAACACCTTCCAAATTATCGATATATAAAAACCTGCCCTATTGCTGGGCATTTGGTATCTTCAAAATGATGCTTTAAAGTGTTGCAAAGTAGGAAAGGACTAGCACAAGAGCCAAAGATCACCGATCGGAAACAGTAAGTTTTCAATGAACTCTCCTATTTTTGAGGATCATGAGGCCAGAGGAATTTTGTAAATTTCCTGTCCTCCTCTCTGTCCTATTCTGAGAAAAGCCTTACTAATGTCTGCTGTATATGTATAACGTTTCTCTCTAAATCTTAGTAACACATTCCCTAACTTCTCTGTTAGTGTAGGTCCAGAGTATAGGCAATCGTTCGCTAGCTGATCCCTTGGACGCTTTACTACTACAATTAAAAACTATCCTTATGGGAGTAGTTATTGAACCCTTGCTTACAGCACAGTGTGGCAAATAATGTCCTTCTTTGTATTTAACAGGGAATTCTACCTCTTCTATAAATTTATTCTTCATTTGATCTTTTGTAATATTATCATATATGGTTAGATGTTCTGGTTTATCTCTCAACTTGCTTAGAATAGAATTCAACTGAGTCTTAGCTGCTTGGTAATTTGTTGGCAACACAGAATGGTTTAGTTTCCATGGTAATCCTACCCAATACTGTCCATCCTTAAATTCCATTGACTGGTTATACAAATCCAAAGTTATTTTATCTTCAGGGATTGGTTCCACAGAGTATATTCCTACACTGTCAAGGCCCCATAATTTGTGTACACGTTCAATTTTTTCATCCAACAAGCCATTTATCTAAGTAGGTTCTGGTTCTGCACCTATTCTGGCTACCATCAATGACTGTATGATGGTAACAAAGACTGAGTCTACTAGTTTAGCATCTCCTTTGACTTGTTTTGGAAAAGGCAACTGGGCTCTTGAACAACTGTACTTTATTCTTCTTGAAAGTCTCCCACAGTAATCAGAACCAATTATCATTTTTATGGGACCCACAGTATCTGATTTCATATTCCGTTTAGCCAACTTTATCCCTAAGCTTTGAAGATGATCAGAGGTTTCCTGTCTCCATATTATCCAGTACAGCTGCTGTTATACGGCATTTATATCTGCCTAGTTGTATTACAGGTCTAACTAAATATAAAAACTGAGCTTCCTTAGTAGTTAAGAATCCTGTAATAGCCAGAATTACCTTGCCAATAATAGGTAACTTTAATTTCTTCACAATGTCTGCAGCAATGAAGGTTTTCTGAGCACCCATATCAAAAAGAGTACATGCTAATAGGTTTCTATTCTCAATCATTACCTTCGCATCTGCTATTGGAGCTGCAGTTGCCATTACTACTGGAGTATTCCCTTTTGCAATTGTCATATAGACACTTGCAAGTTTAGGAACCTCATTTTTCATCCTTGGGCATAAAGCACTATAATGTTGATCCTTTTTGCATTTGAAACAAAGATTTAATTTACTATTGTCGTTCGCGGAAGTGTTCGATATTCATACAGACTATACAACATCTCAATTCCTGAAGCTTTCCAACTCTAGAAACATAATCAGGATAATGTTGACAAAATGCACTGGAATGTTGCTCACCACAAAATGCACAAACTTTCCTGTCCTTTACCATGGAAGGTTTTAATTTCATCAGCTTGTCTATTCCTTGTCTTTAATATTTTATCCTCAGCCTTTAAAGAGCTAAGGAAAGTACCTATCTCTTCTTTAGGCACATACTTAGCCTTCTCTGACTAAGGTTTCTCAACCAGTTGGTTAGTGTTTTTTTTTTCTTTATTTCAGTCTTCTGTTTAATCTCAGTAGGCTTTATTGTTCCTTGCAAGTGTTTGAAGAGTTGCATTAAGCCATCTAATCTCCTCACAGGAGAAATTATCCTTTTTTTTTTTTTACCTACCGTACAAGGCATCCTTGGTTTTTGGTGGAAGCTTTAAGGACAGTTCTAGAAAGCACCCAATCTCCTGCCTTAATATTTTCGTAAGTATCTAATGCCTTTAAATTACAACTCATAGCAATTCTGAAATTTTGCAAGGAATCAAAATCATGTTTCTGTATGGGTAATTCAATTAGAGCCTTCAGTAATTGGGTGATAACTTGCTCCCTGTCTTCGTAGTTTTGTCCAAGGATAGTCAAGGCCACCTCATAATTGTTTTCTTCCACTGGTAATTCTTTTATCAGCTTATAAGGCGTTCCCTTGAGCTGTCCTAACAGATATGTGAGTCTGCTCACATTAGGGAGATCAGTTCTATCATGAACTAAGTATTTGAACTGGGCCCAAAAGGATTTCCAATTTTGTTCCCCATCAAACTCCGGAAGCGTAATTTGTGGTAGTACAGCTTTACTCCACTGTTCCACAACTTGTATTTCCGCGGCAGTCTCAGCCAATTTTGACTCTAGTAACTTCACTACGGTTAAATATTCTTCCAATTTACCTTCAAATTTTGTCGTCTCTAACTCTACGAGAACTTTATCATCAGCTTTTACTCTGGCCGCTTCTAAATTTACATAACCTTCTTCATACTTATTCCATCGGTCTTTCAGTATATTCAGGAAACTAATTTCTCCCTGGACAGAGGTATTTCATCTCACGACTGTTTGCAATCATTTATTGTTCTCGTTACCCATCGTGCCTTACTACTAGAAAATCTCTGCAACAAGGAAACAGACATGTTGACTGATTTCTAATTTAATAATTAAACCATTAATTTCAACCACAATTTATAGCAGCTTAGTAATTATCTAATAATTTTAAATTTTGAAGAGTGTAGGGATTAAGTCTGCAATATCACACCTATCCTCCTGGGTTGTTAAACCTCTAGGGTTATATCTTATCCCCACACTCAGTTTCTGAAATACCCATATTCCCGGTACATCTAATTAAGCATTTAAAATTTTGAGGAGTGTAGGAATTAGGTCCATGGTATCAAACCTATCCCCTTGGGTTGTTAAACCTCTAGGGTTTTATCTTCTCCCCACACTCAATTTCCAAATAACCCATACTCCCTGAGAACAGAAATATTTATCTCCTAGTATACCATAGGCCCACCCATAGCTTGTATAGCGTAGAACTGTCCTTTCTTCAGTTCTATATAATTTTAAATTTCTGCAGAACCGCTTCTCTGCCATGATGATTCCAATGTATACAATCGGCTTATAATGTTGCTTGGAAGGGCTTTGCATTAAAGTGGATAAAATCCTTTCCCTTCCTAATTCATTGCAAGTTCCTGTTCACAGCTCTGCTAATTAATTTATACGTACCATAGCAAACTGGTGAACTATATGGTAGGTTTCTAGGCTCAAGATGGGTTATGGTTACCGAGGATTTACATGAACCATCTATGGCTCCTACCACGTCTAGAATGTTTTCCACAATTTCATTAACTTCCACATCTTCATGAATATAATTTCCTCCCAGGAAAAGGATAGTGCAGTCATGCTCCCAATCTAATACGGCATTTAGCCTTTCATAGTCGGAAAAGGTACTTGCCCTTCCACCTGGACCGCGGTGTATACATATTTCCACGTCATCCACTTGTACTGAACGTGGTAGTAGGCTATGCCCAACGAACGCAACCTTAAAAACATTCAGTGCTTCTGCACACATCCGTTATCCTCACTCTCAGGGGCACCAAGATGTCAGATATTTATTTATTCAAGTCAGTATCCTCACTCGGGGCACCAAGAATGTATCAGAGATTTTATACACTCCTTTGTCTGACGTGTGTTAATCTAAGACAATCTTAAGTAAATTCACATAAGTCTGTTAGGAGGATTAGGTGTAACTGATACTCCAACTCACCTAGTTACTATTCTCCTATCTCCTAGCTCATTCCCCATTGAATTGGCCAATTCATAAAGGTTAGTTAACTAGAAAGAGTCGGACAGCAGATGACGACGAGCCTGATCTTTAGGTCGGTTGCCTGGGCAGCCAAGTGTCCTTGAGGTGCGTATTTACAATATGCTGCTTGAACCTTGTCTAAGAGCAGAGTGACAACATGGCGAGCTTCTTCTCCCCTCATAGGATTTGAAGAGGTGCCAACTATTTATTAATTACAATGCTAAATACAGTTAGATTATGTCATGATATATACAGGGCGAATCTAACTAATCAATCTTAGTTTTAATTAAATTAAAGCCAAGCTAAATATTCCCTTTATCTATCTAAATATGTTAAACCCACATCTGCTTTTCATGTGAGGATTTCATCCTCAGGACACGTCATCTACTATGCAGACGCAGTTTAGGTCAATGGAAGTTTCCGAAATAATTACATGTATTTACAATATAGTTGTCCACAAGGTTTCAGTGCAGTAGCATTTAATTTAATAATAAAAAGAATTATTAAGGAGAACGCATTGTCTGGGTTATAAAAACAGCTTGGACAGGTATTAATGATCTCCAGGTTTTCCTCTGCTTCTAACCAGGGATGACTATTATAAAAAGTAAGGAGCACAACAGCTCTGGGGGAAAATATTTCCCCCAAGTACTGTAGATTAGTTGGTTGGAAGATAGGCAGTCGTTATGAGAAACACGCCGGAGCAGTGGTGAGTAGTGCAGCTGTAGAGTAAGTGGCTGGATATGACGGGAGTGTTGTCGGTGGTTGGGTATGTTGAAGATGGCTGTTGTAAAGAGACCGATAAATTGTAAGTTTAAGGTTGGGATTAAAAATAAAAATAACTTGAGGCCGGCAAAAAAGAGTGAGTGAGGTGGCCAAGATGGTGAGTGAAGTGGCAAATACGGTGATGGATATTTCTTTTTTTTTTTTCATTTACAGATTTCCTGCACCTATAGTGCAGGCCGGGCCATACATTAGCCCGGTCAGTGGGGTATGGACTGATTTAAAAAATAGTGAGGGGGAAGACAGGGCCTGGAGATTGCCCAGCACACACGCCCTGCATCCTGGCTGGCTCTGTAGTGTGTGTGTGTGAGGTGATGGAATTGGCAGGGTAGGATAAGTATGATCGCCCAAACAAGTGATGTCTCGCTTTCTTTAAGTTTCAGACAAAACTCCCTGGGTATGGTACGTTCACTTGATTGGGAGCTAGGAGACAGAAACAGTCTTTGCCTGTCCTGCAAACATTATTTAGCGTATGGTGTGAAAAACTAATCTTGGGAAAATATTAGTAAAATTTAGCATTTATTTTTACTTAGGTCAAAAACAACAATTAAATAAAAAGCGACATCTGGCACGTTTCCACTCGTCGTCACGACTCTTGCCAGCAGTGTTATCAATGTAGCAATTATCCTGCTAAATTTACATATGTTAAAAGCAATCTTGCTGGTAAAACTTTAAATATTTTCTGTATATATGGCACTCTTTTAAAGCCCTATCCAGAGTTGTTTTTCCCTAAATTTCCCTCAGTCTGGTGGATTTTTTCCAGCTTTGAGGCCAATTTATCTAAAATTTCCCTTTGGCAACAGTGCATGCCGGCCCTTACGTCAGTCAGTCATTATCATGTCATGGTTGGGAGTGGGTGTCTGTTGGCCTTTGTCACGATCCCCCCCATCTTTATTTTATTTTTTATACAGTCCTTTTCGTCTTTAGTTGTCTTCATTGTCACATTCTACCTTTTGACTATCATCCTCTCCCCCTTTAGCTCCGTCATGAAACTGCCCTACATAATTATATTATTTCCATGATGGATTTTCATCGTGTGTGTTATGCAGCGTATTCTGAGTCCCAACTTCTTGGGTTCAGATATGGTGCGACCTTGGGTTCTTTGTTCTCGACCCGGTCAGTCACAGGCAAGGAAGGAAAGTCCAAACACAATAGGTCAAAGGTAAATTTATACATTAACAACAGACAATTACATACACACCCGTGATCAAAACTGTGGGACACAATACCAGATAATCTCAGAAGGCTAGCCCTTACAATAAATAGTTATCTCCACCTTGTTCAGCGAGTTTGACCTTTACACAATATGCTACCTTTCCTTACAGATGATAATTTCCACACAGTGTCGTACATATGGTTCACACAATACACCAGGTGCGCTTGGGCTCAGATATATAACAGAGACAGTCAAGTATATCCCAAATGCGTGACATAGACGACAGTATATACTCAAGTCCTTACATATATATTTGCGTAACATAAATGGCCTCCTATACTAGTTATATGCACCCGCATGACAGACGATATCCTAGCTAGCCTTATGCTACATATGTGTTACATACGACGAGAGAATGTAGCATTCATGATCTATCTGCACGTGAGGGAGGGGGGGAAGGGGAAAGGGGGGGAGTGGTGATATAGACTTCCTTATGAGACAGGGAGTTGGGAGTACACCTCATATATCACTTTCTATTCACTTCATATAGCCAAAGGAAAAAGAGGGAGGGGATGCGGGACTGATTCTGTCTGTCCGTATGTAACACTGGGGGGAGGGATAGTCACACTTGGGGGCAGCCTGTGGCCTAACACCACACACCCCAAGCATGAGCTTATTGGTGGGGAGTTCACTATTCCACATGGGGAGGTAACACTGGGGGAGGGGGAGACACTGGGGCGAGGGGGCGGGTCCACTGTGGTAGGGGGCTTCCCAGACACTAGGGGACAAACAACCTTAGAGTCTTTTACTCACGGAACAGATGTAGGGGAGTGCTCGGGTCACAGGCAGCAGGCCTTGCACCAGGAACTGCAGGTGGTGGCTAGGCATTAGGGGTGGGCCGTCCAGAGTGTATTCCAGGGGTAGGTCGCCTGTGGGGTCGCCACGAGTCCCGTAGGAGTTGGTGGGTGGCATAGTGGGCGTCCCTCTTTCTGCAGAGGCTCTGGTGATGTGGGGCTCTCTGTACTAGGGGTGAAGAGGACCAGGAGGCACGCCGCACGGCACTGGCCCTTAATCATCATCGGGGTACTGGGGGCGGACCTGGGGAGGCCAGGGCCTAGGGTCGGGTGTGGGGAGGGCAGTTCCCTGGCTGAGCTGCCGTCTCGTCTGACAGGGGTGGCCGTCAGGGGAGAACTGCGGCCGCTGGCACCGGGGGAGGTCTGGCAGCTACAGCAGGCATCAGGGGAGGCCTGCTGACTCCAGGGGCTGTGGTCTTGTCTGCAGGAGAAGGCCGTCAGGACTGGACTGCGGCCCCTTGTCCTGGCGGAGTCCGTCAGCGCCTGGGGAGGATGAGGCTGCAGGGACAGGACACCTGGCCTTGGGGATGTAACGCCCAATCTGGTCTTTGGTGGGGTTCCTGTAGGGGAGCAGATCCTGCTCTCTCCAGGAGAGAGAGGCGGGGAGAGGGGCGCCTTGCTCAGCCGCAGGAAGGGCAGGTGGAGCAAGAGGTGCTTCCCCCTATAGAAGCTTGGGGACTAGAGGAGGAAGAGCAGTCGAGGTCCGACCCTCCAACTTGGCGGGCTCATGAGGTCCTGCCGAAACTCCGGTCCGGGGTGTGCGGGACGTTCTCTCCATCAAGCAGCCCCACTGGGCACTGCCTGTGCTCATAGGGAAGGCAGGAGTGCGGAAGGAGTCGGGGGAGACTCTCCCAGATACCACCGACCCTGGCGGCTGAACAATAGAGCCGTCGGGCTCTCCCGGCCACAGCCACGGATCCGGCGGAACCTGCACTCTGGCCGTAGGGCCTGGGACTCCTGCCCCAGTGACATCGGGAGGAAGAGGTCAGACGTACTTTCTCAGCTTGTGCCACAGCTCCGACAGAGCATGCCCTCCTTCTGCTGGGGTCGGGATTCTTGTCCCTGTGACGGTGGGAGGAAGAGGTCGGACGAACTCTCTCGGCTTATGCCGCAGCTCTGACGGAGTGTGCCCTCCTTCCATCGAGGTAGGGGGATAGCAACCCTTGAGGCTCCTCCTGAGTCCTTTGTTAAACGGGAGGCCAATCCAGGGGACTTGGTGTCTGAGGGTTTGCTTGGGACTTTGTCACTGGAAGTCCCACCCCGAGTCTGGCGACTGTTCCCTCCACTGAAGTGTAGTGTACTTTTACTGTACACTGCCTGGTGGTCTGGCTGCGGGGAAGAGGGGCATAGGGTCACAGGCGATACGCTGTTTATGCCCAGAAGGCTCGGCAGGTGAAAGGAGCCTCTCCATCATATCCTTGTGGGGTGGGGGTCACCTCCCTGTACCCTCCTCCTAGGGTGGTGGTGTCTGGCTTCCTCCGCCAAGCAGGTATTTCACCACCGTCACGGGAGTGGAAGTCACGTCCCCGTGACTGAAGCTGGTAAAAGTCAACAGTGGGGGTGTGGTGCGAGGGCGTGAGGTGGCGTAGGAGGGTTGTTCAGTGCAGTGTCCACTGGTTGGGCTGCTGGTGCAGGGAGTAGACCACAGTGAGGGTGGATGGTTGGGGTGTGCGCTGCAGAAGGTGGAGGAACTGTGCGGTGCCCTGGAAGCGGCGCTTGTGTCCTGGGGCTGAAGTCCACAAAATGTGTTTTATTTTCATCTTGGGTGGTGGAGATGGAGGGGCGCGATGGATGGTGTTTGGTGGTGGACTGGAGAGAGGTGAGGGTGCCTTGCGTTTAGGAGGCCACCCCTGGTTGAGTGGTTTAGTGGGGCAGGCTATGGGGATGTCCCATGGGGCATGGTGGATTTTGAGGGTGTGGGGAGTGGTGTTAGGAGGTGCAGTGGAGGGTGGAGAGGGTGTGTGGGTGTATCTGGGTGGGGGGCAGGGTAGGCAGTATGATCTAGCCCTGATGGAGGTTAGTACTGGCTTGGGAGGTGAGAGGTGTGTACTGGGCGTGCTGGCGGGGGGTGTTGTGAATCGTGTGGATGGTGGTGGTGGTGATGGGCATGAGGGGATGGGTCTGGCAGCTGGTGGGAGAACAGCGGTGTTGGTTGTGGGAGGTGGCATGCCTGGGAGCTGTGTGCGGGTGGAATGGGGGCTGCTGGGTAGGCGGGTGGAATAGTGGCCGTGAGTGGTGGTGAGTGGGTGGAAGTGGGGGATGGGGAGTTGGGGTGAATAATGAGAGCATGGGTCAAGGTAGAGTGAGGAGTGGGTGGCGGTGGTGGGCGTGAGGGCGTGCTGGTGGAGTGGGTGGTTGGTGGGAGGGTGGTTGAGGTTGTTATTCGGGGTGGTGGTGGCGGAGTGGAGGGGGAGGATGGGGAAATGGGGCGGCTGTGGGAGCTTGGTGATGAGGTCGAGTGAGGAGTGGGTGAAGGTGATGTGTGTGGGGGCGAAGGTTGGGCCTGTGGTGTTAGTGTAGTGGTGATCGAGGATGGGGAGCTGATCTGGGGGGTGGCGTAGGGTATGGGTGTGGAATGAGGAGTGTGTGAGGGTGTGGGTGTAAGGTGGCCTGTCGTTGGGGTGGCGGGGGTGAGGGCGGGTGTAGGTGGTGTGGAGAGCTGATTTGGGGGTGAGTGAGGGGTCTGTGGTGAGGGTGTGGAGTTGAGGAAGGGTGTGGTGGTGGGAGTGGTTGTGGAGGTGAAAGTGAGCAAGGGTGATGAGTGTATTGGTGTGGGACAGCAGGTGTATGGGTCGGTTGTGTGGCTGGTGGAGGTGGGTGGTGGTGCAACATGCTTGATGGGGAAACAAGTGTGGCGCGGTTGAGAGGTGGCGGGTGAGGGGCGATGGTGATTGTGGAATGTGTTGGAGGTGTTGTGGTAATGAATGGAGGAGACTGTGTGATGGCGTTGGGTGGTTGCTTTCCTTTGGGCAGCTATCAGTTGCTGCTCCCGTATGCCATGAATGGGACACCGGCGATTGCAAGCAGAGAATTCCCATGGGTCCACAGGGATCAGGCTTGTATTTTCCTTGGGAGGGAGTTGCCCTTTAGTAGGGGGTGGCCTGTGTGCACTTGGTGGTGTTGGTGAGACATTTCTGGTGGGGGGGTCATCCGTGGCTTCGAGGGTTGTGCTCCATTCTTCGGGATTGTTCTTGCTGTGCCGATGCATTGTGGGGTGGCGTGAACGGCTAGGAGGCACCTGATAACTTGGATATCCTTGTCGAGGTCTCCAATTGGTTCAAGATCATGAAGTGATCTCTGATAGTTATGGGGAGGATTCTGAGCAGGGTATGGAGGGTAATCTTGTCCCGGGTATTTGGATCCATCCCGGGTAGGTGGTGGCGACAAGACATTGGGCTTGGATGAGGGTGTTGTCTAATTTCATGTTATATGTTAGTGCATCCAGTTGGGAAAAAACAATGACTTTTCCCAGTGAGGGTGTGACAGCCTGTGTCACAATTTGTTGAAATTGGTCCCATTTCAACTCTGGGACTATTTTCGTGGCTATACTCAAAACAATTTTTTCAAGGTGAGGGAGTGTAACGGCTATCTTCTCACGGTCGTTTTCAGAGCTTATATCTAGTATAGCTTTGATCATGAACACGTAGGTGTGTATGTCACAGAGTTCAGAGTCAAACTTAGGAAGTTGTACATGCAGTTTGGCCACCATGTTTGCGAAGTTTCTTTTCCTTGCCATTCCACCACCGGGTCAAGAACCACCGCTGACCACCAGTGTTATGCAGCGTATTCTGAGTCCCGACTTCTTGGGTTCAGGTACATGCGACCTTGGGTTCTTTGTTCTCGGCCAGGTCAGTCACAGGCAAGGAAGGAAAGGCCAAATACAATTGGTCAAAGGGACACTTAAATATTAACAATAGACAATTACATACACACCCGTGATCAAAGTTGTGGGACATAAAATAACCAGATAATCTCAGAAGGCTAGCCCTTACAATTAAAATCTCCACCATGTTCAGCGAGTTTGACCTCTACACAATGTTCTACCTTTCCTTACATACGATAATTTCCACACAGTGTCGTACATATGGTTCACACAATACACCAGGTGCGCTTGGGCTTAGATATGTAACAGAGACAGTCAAGTATATCCCAAATGTATGACATAGACGACAGTATATACTCAAGTCCTTACATATATATTTGCGTAACATAAATGGCCTCCTATGCTAGTAATATGCAACCGTGTGACACAGGCGATATCCTAGCTAGCCTTATGCTACGTGTGTGTTACATAGGATGAGAGAATATAGCATTCACAATCTATCCACGAGTGAGGCAGAGGGGGGTGAAAGGGGAAGCGGGAGGAATGGTGATTTAGACTTCCTTACGAGACAGGGAGTTGGGAGTACACCTCATATATCACTTCCTATTCACTTCATATGGCTGAAGCAAAAGGGAGGAGGGGATGCAGCACTGATACTGTCTGTCCGTATGGAACACTGGGGGGGGGGATAGTCACACTTGGCGGCGGCCCATGGCCTAACACCATGCACTCCATGTGTAGGCTTATTGGTGGGGAGTTCACTATTCCACATGGGGAGGTAACTCTGAGGGGGGAGACACTGGGGTGAGGGGGCGGGTCCACTGTGGTAGGGGCTTCCCAGACACTAGGGGACAAACAACCTCAGAGTCTTTCACTCACGGAACAGGTGGAGAGGAGTGCTCAGGTCACGGGCGGCAGGAGGCCCTGCGCCAGGAACTGCAGGTGGTGGCTAGGCATTGGGGGTGGGCCGTCCGGAGTGTATTCCAGGGGTAAGTCGCCTGTGGGGTTGCCATGAGTCCTGTAGGAGTTGGTGGGTGGCGTGGTGGGCGGCCCTCTTTCTGTAGAGGCCTTGGTGATGTGGGGCTCTCTGTACTAGGGCTGAAGAGAGCCAGGAGGTGCGCCACACTGCGTTGGTCCTTAATCATCGTCAGGGTACTGGGGGTGGACCCGGGGAGGCCCGGGCCTAGGGTCAGCTGTGGGGAAGGCAGCCCCCTGGCTGAGCTGCCATTTTGTCCGACAGTGGCACCTGTCAGGGGAGAACTGCAGCCGCTGGCACCGGGGGAGGTCTGGGAGCTACAGCAGGCATTGGGTGAGGCCCGCTGACTTCAGGGGCTGCGGTCTTGTCTGCGGGAGGAGGCCATCAGGACTGGAATGCGGCCCCTTGTCCTGGGAAAGTCATTCAGCACCTGGGGAGTACGAGGCTGCAGGAACAGGACACCTGGCCTCGGGGACGTCACACCTTATCTAGTCTCTGGTGGGGTTCCTGTAGGGGAGCAGATTCCACCCTCTTGAGGAGAGAGATGGGGAGAGGGACGCCTCGCTCTGCCGCAGGAGGGGCGGGTGGAGCAAGAGGTGCTTCCCCCTGTAGGAGCTTGGGGACTAGCGGAGGGAGAGCGACCGAGGGCTGACCCTCTTACTTGGCGGGCCTGTGAGGTCCCCCCAAAAGTCTGGTCCGGGGTGTGCGGGGAAAGTCCAGGGGACGTTCCCTCCATCAGGCAGCCTCGTTGGGCACTGCCTGTGCTCTAGAGAAGGCAGGAGTACAGGAGGAGTCGGGGGAGACTCTCCCAGATACCGCCGACCCTGGCGGCTGAGAGATAGAGCTGTTGGGCTCTCCCGGCCACAGCCACGGATCCGGCGGAACCTGCACTCTGGCCGTAGGGCCTGGGACTCCTGCCCCAGTGATGTCGGGAGGAAGAGGTTGGATGTACTCTCTCAGCTTGTGCCACAGCTCCAATGGAGCTTGCCCTCCTTCTGCTGGGGTCAGGATTCTTGTCCCTGCGATGGTGGGAGGAAGAGGTTGGACGAACTCTCTCGCCTTATGTCACAACTCTGATAGAGCATGCCCTCCTTCCGTCGGGGAAGGGTTTGTCCCAGGGACGGTGGGAGGAAGAGGTCAGATGAACTCTCTCGGCTTATGCCACAGCTCCGACGGAGCGTGCCCTGCTTCCATCGAGGTAGGGGGATAGCAACCATTGAGGCTCCTCCTGAGTCCTCTGTTAAATAGGAGGCCGATCCAAGGGACTCGACATCTGAGGGTTTGCTTGGGACTTTGCCACTGCAAGTCCCAACCTGATTCTGGTGAGTGTTTCCTCCACTGAAGTGTAGGGTACTATTACTGTACAATGCCCATCGGTCTGGCTGTGGGTAAGAGGGGCGTAGGGTCACAGGGGAGATACGCTGTTTATGCCCGGAATGTTCGGCAGGTGAAACGAGCCTCTCCATCATCTTGTGGGGTGGGGGTCACCTCCCTGTACCCTTCTCCTAGGGTGGTGGTGTCTGGCTTGCTCCGCCATGCTGGTATTTCAGTGTGAATAAAAATAACCAATTTTTCCCCAATAAATGCACCAATTTCACAAACTTAACTGTGTACTGGCAGATTAAATTGTTTCTTGATAGTATCACAGGTGGTTAGGGGTTGTTCTTGGGCACATGCAATAATCTGTCTGTCTTGGCCTGGTGTTGTGCTACGAGGGACTCCATTTGGCAAATTTTCTATGTTCTTCCCCTCTCTGTACCACTCATCCATCTGTTAAATGTCCTCTTCTTGATGTTAAGCTGCCAGGTTATCTGCCTTGCTGGAATATTTCGTAAATTAAGAGCAATAATTTGCTTGCACTTACAGGCTGTAATATCTTGTTGATGATCCACCTTGCTTAGCAGCTAGCGCTCATGGGTT